>NC_072739.1:64731389-64904456 GCF_026930045.1 Uloborus diversus | reverse complement strand
ATGTTGCGCTGTGGTTATTATTATTGCTGTACCATTTCTTTCATGCATATAATTTCAAATACTTTTAAAAAATTGTTTGAAGTTTGAACATTATGTAAATAATTAGTCTTTTGTCATAGCTATGAGGGTATAATTTCTATTGCGTTCAAGATTGTTTTCCTAATAACTAATAAGTATTTATCATAATGTTACAGATTGTAATAAAAAGCATCACTACAAACCCTAAACCGTTAGAAAAAAAGCAATATTACTGGTTATCTTTAAAATTCCTTTGTATTTAAATATCAAATAACTATATTAAACTGATAAGTACATTAAAAAAATCAGCATCACGAAAATGATATTTTCCCAGAATATTAGGAAAAAAAATTATATTTAGACCCGCAATATTAAAATTAATTTTTTCTGTAAGTAGTTTTTTTTTTACTTAAAATTCGTATATGAATGTATAAAAAAAAGCTGATATTTTTCTGCTGAATCAGTAAAAAATTACAAAATATCCAAAAGTCTTTATTATATAACAAAAAAAGTTCAAAAAACTTACAATTTTTAGTAGAGAAATAGGAGTTTCGTGACAGTTTTCTCCTTTTTCGAAGAATGAGTTAAGAGCAAAATATTCAGAATCTTCAATGTTTACTACAATAATGATCGAAAGAATTACGGTAGAGTTTGCTACACAAAAGGGAGAGAGACAGTGAAAGAGAGAGAGAAACGGAAGAACGAAAAAGAAGGTGCTAACACATAAAATTCCATTCTATTTTTTTTTTTTTTTTTTGTCAGCAAGTCACAAACGACTACAGCTTTTCAATAAGTCTTCTTTCATTAAGTTCTATTATTGCATCTACGACAATGTAGCTGTAAAAATGTCGTAAAGACATCGATTTTACAGTTTAAGAACCTTAATATCAAACATAATGATTACATTTCATAGCTTTAACTGCTTAACTGTTTTAGTTGATTTCTACTCGCATATTCAACAAAATGCTTTTTAGATAATATTTGATTTTCTGTATGATGTTATACTTATTATTTAACACTTTGAAAATTGTAACATTTGAAAATTCTAAAGTATTTTACTAATAAATTTATACAAAAATCCAAAACCTTGTAGAAAAAATCCATAAGTGTAGCCGATTTCTTCAATGTCACTGTTGACGAAAGGTCATATCTTATATTCATTGCATCTGATATGCTGCGTATTCCAAAAATAACGATCCATGTTCACGATCTGCATGTTTATTGAAGGAAACGAATAAATCTACTGAACGAGGAACAAATATACAAAGGAATTTAATAAGGTTTAAAATTTCAATGAAACGAAATACCTCCTGTAGTTGATCATCTGCGATTTTGCTGACTGCTTCCACAATCCTAACATGCAGCTTATGTAGACTTATGACTTTAACCCTGTGTACAGGAGATTCGATGCAATCCCAAGCGAATGAATCAAGGGGTGTTAGAGCAGGTGCATTCGTTAGATTGGTAGTTGTTTTCCGTATTTTTGTTCGCACAGCTGACGTGCCTTTTTATATGTTTTACCGCACAGTTTCTAAGAAACAATGAGATATCTGTTAAGCAACATATTCATTAAAAAGCACATAAAAGAAAAAAAATTTTGAAAAAAAAAATAGAACTGACTTCAAAATTGCTCTAAAAAGTGAAAAATAATTTTGTTCTTTAAACACCATCGATAATACTTTTAAACATAATTTTTGAAGTTGGCGCAAAAACAAAAAACAAAGTCCAGTGTAACCATGCTTCGTTTATATTTTCTTCAGAAAATCATCCCAAGTCAGGAACGAAACATTTATATCGTTACTCAAATATGCTGTTATCAGTACATAATGTATGTGGTAGTGAAGAAACTGGGTTAAATTTATAGTTGTAGTTGAGTTATGGCTGTGAATGATTTTATCTATCGTTTTTGCGCCAACTTCAAAAATTATGTTTAAAAGTATTATCGATGGTGTTTAAAGAACAAAATTATTTTTCACTTTTTAGAGCAATTTTGAAGTCAGTTCTATTTTTTTTCAAAATTTTTTTATTTCATTCTTTTTAGTGTAAATGTATTTCAGAAATAGTAAGAAGTTATTATCACGAAATTTCACATTATTTTTTTCAAAAAAAAAAGTTCGATACTAAAAAAAAAAAACTGTTAATACGCCTTAAACTTTAAGCGATTGGCACTAAAAATTTATCTTTGTCCCTCTCTGGAATTCATCTGTGTATTAATTTAATCATAACCGTTTAAATATTACGTTTTCTCAAACTAATTTACATTTCACAGCATACCAGTTGCTTGTGATGCAATCTTGTATCTCCTTACTTAGCCCCGAACATCTGTTATTGGCATAAATGATAACGATAAAAATACTATTATAGTTGAAGCAAACCTAACCTGGTAGCATTGTGAAAGCTACGCAGATCCTAATCACTGCATTACCTCGCTTCCATGTTAGGTTTACCCCCACTATAGAGCAATGACACTGAAGAAACTTGATGCTTGCTTCAGAGAAGCCTTTATTCAAAATTATCACTGCAATTACTATTAATATTACTGTTGTATGGCACCAAACTTTTATAACAATGTGTTTTATATTTAATCTTAATATATAAAAATCAATGTCCTGAGATAACATATATATATACATATATACATATATATATATATATATCAACGCACAGCCGAAACCGCTGTTACCTCAGACTTGAAATTTGGCAGGCATGTCCGCATGATTACGAAAGTAACCACTAAGAAAGGATTTTTCGAAATCTCAATTAGTTCGGGCGAAATTAATTAAAACCCGTTAATTTCTGCGAAATTAAAACCTGTCATTGAAATTTAAATCCCTTATTTTAAGAGGCTTTCCTCCATTAAAATCATTATTCAGTACTTCATCTCAACTTTCGGTCGATAGCGAATTTTAAATTTGATATTGTTTTTATTTCTCACGTGATTCTTCGAGGCTTTTCTCAAGTCAAGTAATGATGTTTCTGTCTTTTGCTTTCATTTTTTCAAAACTAGAAACGAAGTTTTTAAGAACATCATCATAGGCGGACTATCCTTTTGAATTTAGAAGAGTGCAGTTTCCTGTAAAAGTTTGCTTTGCAATAACCGTTAATAAGTCACAAGGACAGACATTAAAAGTAGCAGGGATCAATTTAAAGAATACTTTTTTTTTTCACACGGCCAATTTTATGTAGCTTGCTCCAAACTCTGTTCATCAAGCAGCTTAATAATTTTAGCACCAGAAAAAAACAAACCTAAAAATGTGTTATACAAAGAACATCTTGCTTAAACATAGGTATAATAATAAAATGTGGATGGCCTGTGTTTTCAAAGATAATCAGTACTTTAAAAGGATCGTTAATAACAGTTAAAAATCGGTTAAGTACAAGGGCATATACATAAGGAGTCCAGGGGCCCCGGGATCCTCCCAAAATTAGAAAAAAAATATAGGTAATAAGTAATTATTACAGGGGATTTTCGAAACTAGGTGCCCCAAACACTGTTAACCCTTGCTAATTCCATTACCCGAGCAATGCCGGGTACGGGAATGCTAGTCATTTATAATAAGGAAACTGCATGAAATTTACTGTTTTTTGACCATAAATTTTTTTCTAAGGAACAAATATGGTCAAACAAAGTAATGGGACCTAAGTTGAGCCATCCCCTATCCATTAAAAAAAGAATCATCAAAATCGGTCCACTAGGTGAGACGCTGTGAGTGGACAAACAAAAAAAAACATACATACGGTATGAACTGATAACCGCCTCCTTTTTGAAGTCGGTTAAAAACTAGCTAAAATCATTAAAAAAATCTGCATAAAAAAGGTTCAATCCGTGAAAGTGATGGTCATAATATGGAGTAAATGCGACAAAGAGGATATTAAGGAGTCTACAGTTTGCAGGGAACTAAGGGGTCTACAAGGAGACTACAGCACTGTTTATATTTCGTCATATTCAGATTAGAAAACAGTGCTCTATGTTAGTGAGATTATGTTCAATAGTTCACTCTCATTAACTAGAGATTGTGCTGCGATAAACATATTTTGCACCCCTTCTCTGCAGCATCTATTACAACTCCAGAAATTCATCATGTAATTTTTTTTAAATCTTTATTATTCGTGTAAAGGATAATCTCTTATGATCTCTTGAGTAAGGTGGCTTTAGTTGTTTGATGCGTCACCTTGAACGAACACATTTAAGTTTGGGCTGGAATTGGAGAAATTCTTCTTAGATTGGTACTCCGCCATTATTCGTCCTACACAAACCGCCTTTTTTTCACTCTTATTTCAACAAATGAACCCGTTTAAGAAGCCTCAATGTCAACTTTTCACAGCCAGACTGTAGTGTCCCGTTTATTCCTCGCTTGTTTTTTGAGTTGTCTAAAAGGGTCAACCTTTAAACCTGATAGCTCAGCGCATTATTTAGTTTGAGAAACCAACAAAGGGTTTCCTTAATTGTCTTCATTTTTGCTTAGAATAAACGTCAATAACCTCTGTCTCCAAGCTCGTTGATTTAAGTGTATGCCAGAAAGCAAACTTCGTTATTTGATAAGTGTAGAAGGGAATAATTAAGTGTCCACATGAGATATGTATAAACGAGGGCTGTTCAATAAGTAGTAAGAATAAATTTATAAAAAAATATAGAACTACTTTCATCGTCATAATTTACATTTTTTTTTTTTTTTTTTTTTTTTTTTTTTAAGAATAACTTCTTCGGAACTAAATGCATTTATTCCAACGTTCCGCCCGCTTCTTAAAAACTTGTGAACGTTGCGTTTGTGAGAGCTTTTTCAAAATCGCTTCCAAAGACTTTAGATATGCTTTAATGCTTTCAAAATGTTTTCCTCGTAATGGTTTCTTAAGTTTAGGAAACAGCCAGGAATCACTTATATAAAATAATTCTGCGATTCCCTTTGATGACAATAGCAGCAGTGTTAATCATTTTATTTGTAATAGACGTTGAAGGCTGTCCCTCACGTTCAATTATTTCCATATTTTGCCTGCCTTCCTTAAAAGCTTTATGCCAGCAAAAAGTACTGACTCTAAACATTGCTTCATCGTTGAAAACATCACGCATCATATCAAAGATCTCCGATGCTGATGTTAGCAGACGAAAAAAATTTTGAAAAACAAAATAGAACCGACTTCAAAATTGCTCTAAAAAGTGAAAAATAATTTTATTCTTTAAACACCATCGATAATACTTTTAAACATAATTTTTGAAGTTGGCGCAAAAACGATCGATAAAATCATTCACAGCCATAACTCAACTACAAGTATAAATTTAATCAGGTCCAGTTTCTTCACTACCACATGCATTACGCATTGATGACAGCATATTTGAGTAACGATATAAATGTTTCGTTCCTAACTTTGGATGATTTTTTGATAAAAATATGAACGAAGCATGGTTACAATGGATTTTACTTTTTGTTTTTGCGCCAACTTCAAAAATTATGTTTAAAAGTATTATCGATGGTGTTTAAAGAATAAAATTATTTTTCACTTTTTAGAGCAATTTTGAAGTCGGTTCTATTTTGTTTTTCAAAATTTTTTTATTTCATTCTTTTTAGTGTAAATGTAGATATTTCAGTAAAAGTAAGAAGTTACCTAGTAAGAAGTTCGGCTCTATATCACTGTATTGCTTTAGAAAACCCTTTATTCAAAATTATCATTACAATTACTATTAATGTTACTGTTATATGGCACCAAACTTTTATAACAATGAGTTTCATATTGTCGCGTAGATGAAGATAGCGAAGACAATGTGCAAGCCAAAAGAAGCGAATACTCGTTAGTCTCAACTCGAGATCTTCCAGACTTGGAAAGATACAGAAATTAATACAACATTCGAGAAAATACGGGAAACAGTAGAAACGAAATTTTAGCAATATTCCCTTTGTCCTAGTTGGGATTTGAACCCGGGTCGCTCGTGTGGGAGGCGAGAATTCTACCACTGAGCCACCGTTATCCACGTATGAAAAGTGCGAACTTCGCTACAATAATCATTTTAATCATTTAATAGGGAAATTGCATAAAATTTACTGTTTTTTGCCCATAACTTTTTTTCTAAAGAACAAATATGGTCAAACAAAGTAATGGGACCTAAGTTGAGCCATCCCCTATCCATTAAAAAAAGAATCATCAAAATCGGTTCACTAGGTGAGACGCTATGAGTGGACAAACAAAAAAAAAAAAACATACATACTGTATGAACTGATAACCGCCTCCTTTTTGAAGTCGGTTAAAAACAAACTTTAATCACATAAACTTTGTTGGTACGACACTTCCATTTTGACAACTGACTGCGTCTTGAAGGCGCCCGCAAATGGGCTTCAATTCAATCACGTGATAATCAGGAACATGAGTCTGTACGCACCAACTATCAGTAACTTTTGTTAATACTAGTGATGTGCCGGATCGTTAAAAAAACAGATCCGCGGATCCGAATGCGAATCCGGCTGATTAGTAACAAGATCCGCGGATACGGATGCGGACCTCAAAATTTCTGTACCCAATTCAACTACCTTAGTGTAAAATTCGTTACGGAAGATATTCCCGTCAGGGTAATGGCACTGTTTCTTCAAAAAAATGTCATCTACGGCGAAAATATAATCAAAACTATGTTTATCCTTTAAAGAAATCTCCGTTAAAATTGAGGGAGAGTATGAAGGAATGGTTCAGCGCTGCATTAATGCTTAAATAGAATGGGAAAAAATATTTCTAGCTTGCTCGGTAGATGTAGCATACAGGAGCATGCTACTGGACAGGCTAGAAATAATTTTTCGCACTTTATTTCAGGATAAATGCAGTGCTGACCCATTCCACTCATTTTACTCCAACTGACGAAATAAAAGAGGCGGGAATTCCTTCACAAATAGTATATACAGAATTTAGTCTCACTTTTTTGAAGGATGCAAAGAAAAACCGAAATGAAAACTAATAGAAACGCCAAATCAAATAGCAAAAACTAATATTACATTAAAAATTAAAAAAGGCATGTCCCAGAGGACAGACCTCAAATTAAGATGAATTTCGCGGGTCAGAACACAAATTGTTAACAAATATAAATTGACAGCAGATAGAAAATTTAAATCACTGAGCTTTTTTTCCTAATCTTCCGACTATGAAATCGCTACCAATCACGCGTATAAAGTCTTAGAATTGCGTTTAAAATTTACTTAACAAGATTATAGCTCCTACTGTACATAACTTGGAAGTTCCAAATAAATACCAAATGCAGAAAACTTCGTTCTTTCAATTAAGGACAATAATTTTAACGTACGGGTAAGTTTTTACTTCCATAATTGTGAAAAACGTTAAGTCGGTTTTTAATTTATGTCTCCGGTGATTAAAGTTCTACAAAAACGAGGTCAAGCTATGAACACTTTCGATCAAGTCACCTTTTGAACGAAAAAAGATCTATCAAAATCGTTTTCATCTGTTTAGGAGCTACAATGCCACAAATAGACACACAGATACACACTTTTAAAAGTTATTACCCCTTCCTTTTTGCGACGTGGTGTACAAATTGGCTTCTGAAATGATACCTTACAATTTATATAGGGAATAAAACTTCATTAAACGGAATTTAAGAGTCGTTTTATTCAAATATTTAAGAATTCTTAGAATAGAAAAGATCCGTCAAAAAAAGTAACGGATACGGATACGGATCTTTATTTTCCCTCGGACATTCGCGGATACGGATATCCGGAACATCACTGGTTAATACAGACAGCAGACATTTTTTATGCCCCAGAAATTAACATTCCGATGAGTGGTTTCGCGGCAGTAATATTATTTTTATTACTTATCGAACAGCTTACGTATATATATACATTTATTTATTTTTTTTTGAGCAATCACGAATTGGTTATTGTTTTCAGCTGGCCGTTGAACGACATATGTCCTTTGATTTTATTTATGTATGCTTATAATGCAGGCCTTCATGTGCCTCGGAATCGAATTATTTATAAACGATCTTCTCGACTTCCCACAATCCTTTTTCCGCGGAAACAGTGTCCGACACACAACATCCAGCATCCAGCACGTAACATCCAACCCTGGCATTCATATTCGAATTTCGACATCTTGAATTCAAATTATGGTAGCGAAAAAACCATTAGCATAAACAAGATCCTAATGAGTAGGGTCCTATCGTAATTTGTGGTTGAGAAAAACATAATTTAAATTCAAAGTCTCAAAAATCAGACTTTTTTTCGTACAACAAATTTTATTTACCCAGCAAAGTATCCAATCCTACCAATATAGCTTGTCCTGGTTCAGAATGACCCATACTGCAGCTTTGATAAAGCGCAAATTAATAAGAGCTTACGGTTCACCGTAATTCATCTTCTTCTAGTACATTCTGAGACCTCATATGCACCCCACTCCATCATTCAAAACGTTTGACCGCATTATTGGATGAGATTGCGGGTTCTGCATTGTAGAAACATGTGAAACGACCCAGGAGGTTATTAACGATCACTAATAGTTTATGTGACAAGAAAATGAGGCGACTGCATGAACATTCCCTGTGAGTAGATAATCATATGTGGGAATGTCATCAAGGCATTATCATAACTAATGCACGCCATAATTTATTATGCTTGTGAATAGAGACTCATTAATCTCTCATGTCTTGTGAGAGCAAGACTTCTGAAATAACGTTGCTAATGATGACTTAAAACTAGTTCGCTTCCTATTCAAGTGATACTGATAGTATACAAAATTCTATTAAACTGAGAATATTTGCACACTATTTCAAATTGTTTTAATGAAAATTTTGTTTCAGACAAACGCAGAGACATAATACTAATGTAAGTACTAAATAGAGAGTGATCCGACCAATAAATAAACACACACACTGCAGTGAATACACAAGTTAGAAAAAAAAAGTTTATCTAAAAAAAATGTTACAAACTATTTTTTAGTTGAATTAACAATAAAGCTTGCCCACAGAGAGATGGTGGATGACCCTGAAGCGAAAACATCAGTTGTATCATTTAAAGCAATAAGAAGCAAAAAGATGTAAGTGCCAAAATTACAAATTTGTGGGTAATCAGTATAAATGGTAGGAGACCTCTCCTTAGTTTTAGGATAAGAGATGGTACTATAGTAGTTCTGGTAAATGCTGCTATACAACATGATTTTGAAAAAAAAATAGTGTAAGTCTACCTAAGCTCTGAATGTTACAAGCGTTTTACTCAAAACTTGAAAATGTCAACTTACATCTCTTGGTTTCTCAGTGCCTATGAAAATGAAATCGTGTTTAAATGGGTACTCACTAGTCAGTCTATCCTATTCGTTAGACTGGATTAAGCGAATGTGTCATACATTGTACACACTAAAACAGCAAAACACATCAAGAAAGTTTATGACAATATTAAGCATAAAACAACTAAAAACCGAAAATAAAAGTCTGCAGTTAAAACAGGAACACCCTGTAGATTCAGATAACAGTCCCAAAACATTCAAATATATCCCAATAAAATACCAAAGTTTTAAAGTTAGGAAAAAACTCCAAATATATGGGTAAAAATATCACGCCCATTCAAACGGGTTGAGAGTTTAGCACACATTATGCTCGGATAAAATTTTGAAACTTCAAAAAATATTAAGAATCTGAAGTGTATAAGTAGAATAAACAATGGAATATCCAATCCGTCCCGAAAAGTCCGTGGTTTGACCAAGTAACATATCGCAAAACGTTCTTGGAAAAGTTGGCGAAGAACTTCATTCAGAAATAGATCGATAACTTGAAAACGATAGTTATTACTTTCGAATAGGATATAACCATCAGAATGATTTATTGAAATTTAACAATTCGAATCCCCGCAATGCCCCGACATCACATTTCTCAGCTAACAAGCTCGAGTGCTTGAGAAACTTTATACATTTTCATGACTTTAGAAAACAGTTTTGCGATTCTGATTAGTTTATTAAATGAGGGCTTTATTTGACTTCTGCTATTCATGGCTCAATAATTTCCATAAGGCAACACACGTGCCCTCATTCATACTTTCACTCCAGTGAGTTTAATCCTAATAATTTCAATGAGAAGGAGTTAAGTTGCTTCTAATATCGCGGTTGTGGAAGGAATTGATAATGTAGTTAGCTTCACGCAAATTGGTTCATAGTTAATTATCACAACAGAACAGTTTCATTCTCATAAGAACAGTTTATTTTAACTACAATGAAATGTTTATATACATTTCTGAGTATTGAAGTTCCCTCTGTTCGTAGCTAAACGGTAATTTAAATGTTATAGTGCGATTCTCACGAATTGACTCCTGCCCAGCAGGCCGAAGCGAGTCCATTACCTTGAAACCGGTGCAGGAAAAAGACAAGATGTTTTCCACATTCACAAGTTTAGCGACATTTTGGAGATATAAACGTATTTTATTCGTAAGTTTTAAGAAACAGGAATTAATTATTTAATTAACGCCAGTATCATTTTTTTCACTATGGTATAATTTATCTCAATTTAGGTTAAAACAAATTTCTTGAGTGGCAATAATTTATTTCAAATTCATCGTTTGTTAATTCAACTTAGTTGATGTCTACTATTACTGTAAAAATTAATGTTTAACGTACATATAAGATTTTTAAATAAAATTAACACATGATTTCTGATAAGTTTAATTTCTGTGATATCTTATCATCGACCTGTTGAAGTCGGGGCTATGCCAGAAATCCGTTGGATAAAAAGTAAAAATGAATAGCGTAGAGTTTTTTAAAGCAATGTTTTTTCCGAAAAAATGAATGACTAATAAAATTAGTGAATGAATAAGAATATAAGTAAATGATGGAATAAATAAGTGAATTAATGAATAAAGGAGTGTAAATGAATTGCCTAATGAATAAATAGGTAGGTGATTTAATAAAATAGTGAATAAGTAAACAAATTGAACTATTTCGTTTTGCCTCGCATGTATTTCACGAATAGTGTAAAATATTTAAAATCCAAACATGCAAAATCTTATATCCTTAAACGAGCAATTCTTGTGGGTATATATATATTTCTTATCTCGGAAACGGCTCTAATGATTTGGATGAAATTTTGGATTTAATTGTAGTTTTGCATTCTAAGTTCATCTACATCAGTGTTTTTTCTGTAAAAACGCGATTTTTTACAAAAAACAGTTTTTTTAATTTAAAGTCAAATTGAGTTAAGCCTTGAAGTAAACTGTGAGTTGACGCATCAGGCAGACGATTTGCAACCATAACAATGAAAATTTGTCTCTTCTCGCTTTAAAATTTTATACTTGCTTAGGGTTGCCAGGCTTGGCTGATATTGGCGACTTTGGCTAATCTCAAACACACTTGGCTGAAAACAAATTCAAAAGCATTATGTAAGTCGATGTAAGGCTTTTTTTTCTTTTTTAAGTGAAACTACTGCTTGACCATCCTATTTTATTTTATTTTATTTATTTATTTTCTTTTTACACTTCAAATAGTTTAACATGTTTTTTAAATCACGCATCTCAATTTTATTTCGAAGAAGTGTATGTCTTGAGATTGTTTATGTTTTGTTAAGACAGTTGTTATCATTTGTTGGAATGGTTTGTGGATCATCAGTTTTGATGGGTATCATGCTGTATGTAGCATTTTCTGGCGTAAAAACTAAAAGTATTTATTCAAAAAGAAAATCTCGATTGGGATAAAATCGTGAAACGCATCATAGTATGAAAGGAAGTATTCGGTTAAAAACCGATTTCACCATAGCAAAACTAAGGTCAAAATATTTCAATTACTGACAAGAAAATTGTATAGTGGAAACAAACGTAACAGATAGTTTAAAGCAAAATGTTGATTGAATTACATTCAGAATCTTCTTTTTTTGGTACTTTAGTGTTATAAGAAAGGTCGAGTACATAATATTTTGTTAACGTGAAGCTTATTTGGGAAAAGTATTGAACCTTAAAAAAACACAATTTGACAAAAAATAATTCTTTTAAAGCCGAGCGAGGCTCGGTCGTCCAGGTACTATCAACTAAAATGTGCTACAGTGGATATCAGTAGATCTCAATCAATACTTAAAAGGTTAATTACAAAAACTTTATCCTTTTATGTAAACAAAAAATATTTTTGAAAAACCGTAAATTATAACAATATGTGTAGCAGGTTTTAAAAGTGACTTAAACTACTGTTTTCCTTAGTTTTGAGAGCTATTTATTTTCGAGTACTACAAATTAAAAGTGAAAGTTAAAAATTCCAAGAAAATCCAAACATATGCCAAAAAATGTCTCATTGGTGCTAATGGCTTGAGCAAGAAATAAATAGTGTTTTACGTGTGTTACAGTCAGGGCTATGGAGTCAGAGTCGGAGTCGAAGGTGTAAAACTTCAAAAGTTGGAGTCGGAGTCATTCATTTTTCCCCGAGGTCCGCAACTCTGCCAATGCTTACGGAGTCAGAGTTGGAATCGAAGTTTTAAAATTTCAAGAGTCGGAGTCAGAGTAGTTCACATTTCCCCAAAGTCCGCAACTCTGCCAGTGCTTACAGAGTCAGAGTCAAACTGATTTTGAGGTAAAAAAGTTAGAGTCGAAGTGGAAGGCTCTTAAATTTTCGGCGTCGGAGACGGTCATTTTTTTCTTTGACTCTGCAGCCCTAGTTACAACGTCTTCAAAAGCAACGACTTCAAACTGTGAATACCAAAAAAAGGGGATTTTATTCAAAAAATCAATTATGAAAACGGTTCTAGTTAAAGAACATTGTGAGATCTTGTTAACTTTCATTTCTGATTGCTTATAACTGCTGATTGAATTAAATTTAAAGACAAAATTGGATTATCTCTGGCAAATATCAACCACTTCTTCGTCGTAAAAGTTTTTTTCATGTTTTTATACAGAAAAGATTTTACGGCATCCATGAGTAACTGGTCATTGTGCAAATCTGCAACAGTTGCTACTTCGCGAACATTGTCAACAGATAACTCAGTGAGTAGTATTTTACGGCAGTTGAGCATTAATTTTTGTAAGTCGTACCTATCTGCCGCTACATAGAAGCTAAGAGTTTCTTCAGGAGATAGTTGCCGCATTCTACCACTGTAGATGTAACTAAGCATATCCTCAACTGTGTCGACTTCCATATCAATAAGGTTAACGGTGTCTTGTAGGTTTTCCCGCATGTTGTGTTGAAACATCGCTTCGAACACCTTTGATCGACTGCTTAGTATTAGCTTATGTGCTGGAAACTTATGGTTTCTAACTTTCAGAATGACATCAGAAAATCTTGGATTCCTGTATAATGCTTCGATATCGGCCAACAAGGCAGCTGCATCATCTTTTTCTGTTTCTGTTAGTGGGCTGACGTAAAAATATAATGTATCGAAATCTTTGGATGATGTGTTTGTATGAGCATCCTTTCTCTCTGGTGTGTTCCCTCCTAAAACAATCAACAATAATAAGAAGAAAACACAATAACTGTAGAAATTTGTTGAATACACAGGGTAGTTGAGAACTGTGTGTGCAGATATTAAGGGAGAGTACAGAATACAAACACAACTGGAACATTGTAGAGAGTGTAACACGAAACTCCAATCCAAAACCTTGCGACAAAGAGAAGAACAAAAAACCCTATACCATTGGTTTTCTAATGTTTTTACCTACATTTTTTATATAATTTGTGTGGAAAATCGATGAGAGTAAATTACTCATTTTTGGGTACCTTTTAGACCCTGGTAACCCTGGTTAGGGACCGGAAAAAGATAGGCAATCTTACTATTGCAATTTTAGGTATGCAGCTTTTATTCTTCCTTTATAACAACAATATTTCGAAACTGATGAATGTAAATTGCTTATTTTTGGACGCCTTTTAGGCCCTGAAAACCCTGATTTGTTCACACGCAATAGATAGACAACCTTACTTAAACAACTTTTACTCTTCATTTACGATAAAAATTTTTGGAAACTCAATGAGGGTAAATTACTCATTTTTGGGCCCTGTAGGCAACCTTATTTTAGAGCTTTATTTACAGCTGTTATTCTTCATCTATGACCGCAATTTCCGGAATCTTGATGAGTGTTAAATTATCTCCCTCATTGGGCACCTTTTCTCCAAAGACAACCTTTATTAGGGACCCGAAAAAGATAGGCAACCTTAGTTAAGCGTTTTATATCCATTTTTTACTCTTCGTTTATGATAACAATTTTCGGAAACTCGATGAGGGTATATTACACAATTTTACACACCTTTCAACACCTGGCAACCCTGATTAGTTCACGTGAAAGAGGTAGAAATTTGTTACCGTCGCGTTTTATTTACAACTTTCATTCTTCATCTATGGTAATAATTCTTGGAAACTCGATGAAGGTAGGTCAAGCCCAGTGTGGATCTTAGACTATTAGGTTTTTGCATTTGGTTCCCAGTAAGACCTAGCCACCAGTTGCCGATTTACTTGTACAAAACTGAAAACGAAAAACATCAACTAACGGCAGGTTTCTTGAGAGAAAACAAAAAAGCTACTAAAATTCGGCTTCAAATCTGTTGAATTGAACACTTGAAAATATAAAGTTTTAAGTGATTAGAGTGACTTAGTATCCTACGCGAGTTCTCCCGAGCTAAATATAATTCTCCTTTACTATCTTACAAAAAAATTACAGATACTTTGTATTGCTCTGGAGGTTAATATTGGATTTACGGCAGCAAATAATTTGCTATTCTACTTAAGTAAGGAAATCAAATGACGAAAGGTGTAAGAAGAGTGCAATTTACCTTTACATTGTTCAGTTATTTCTCTAAAAACTGTTACATCACACTTGATAGTAAGTGTGCCATTTTCTAAAAATCCTGAATTATTTCTTATTACTTCTCTTCTGCTGTATGTCATATTAACTGTAACCTTAATCCCCATAGTTATTAGTAGTTAGTTTGTGGCAACACTGTGCCATTTTCTTTATAAGATTTGTTACGCATATGTCTTATCGCTTGAGCTAATAAACAGTTCTAAGTCTTCTATGAGTTGCTACTTTCAAATAAACATTTGATACATAAATGTTACATACTCACTATCTCTAAAAGTTCACAAGTCGTAACGTGACCTCGTAACATATACTTGTCAACTCCACAGGTCTTATCCGGCCCTTCACTGCAAGGTACGGTGAATTTTGCAGAAACTGTATGATTTGCTTTCTCGGAACTTTTTTATACAAAGTAACACTCACAACACCTTTCGATTTTCTTGTTCCGTTAGGATAGACAATGATCATCCACGAATCGTCAGAAAGTGAGAACTCTGGGATTAGCATAAAACCGTCAAAACCACGTGTTCTAATTTAAAAATCTGTTATTTTCTAAGTAACAGAAGCGTGATTAAGTTTCTGTATTACCACATTCCTTTTTTTTCTCTGTAGAAAGCTGTACTTCAAATGAATTATCCATATCACTAAACTACACACTTATTATTATTAGTTGTTTGCTCTATGAGCTGTAGTTAAAACAAATAAGGATTTCAAAGAAATCTTATGGAACGGAATATAGCGAGAAAAACCATACATTCAGGATAGATTTAACTGGTTATTTTCCCGGACGAAATGAAAGATACCGAGTTTCGGAGATAACACACATCGGATAAGAATGACAATGGCAAAACAGATAATAATGAAATAACATTTTAAATAACGAATAAAATTCTCTTTTAGTTCATCTAGAGCTTAGAGAGCCTATTTTTACCCATCACAAAAATGAATGGTTGTTTGAAGGTATGCGCTGCAGAGTGTAATGATTTCAAGCAAAGCAAAGCTTATTGTTATTTTTTTCGTGAGATAATTTCAAAATTTTTGAATGGCAGCAACCATTTTTTACTTGTGAAATTTGATCCGCGTATAAAGAAAACACTTGCGGCGTTGAAACAAATGGCGAGTGACAAATATTTTTCGCTGACATATTCGAATACCTGACAGATGAAACACTTTCCACACCACTTGTTAAAGGTTTGTCCGCAAGCAATTCTTGGTGTTCTGTGATTGATGCTTTAACAATGACCGAACCCAATGAATTGCGCAGAAGCCAGTTGAAGCTCCTCATCTTCTCTAGCTGTCGTCAGTAATTGAATCATTTATTTCAAAAACCAGTACAATAACAAAATTTCTAGTTTAAAAAAATGTTTATGTTATCGATTAAATTACTTAATCGCAATTACAATACTTGTTACTGAAATAACTACAATCGAAATATGTTTGCATTTCAGTTTAAAACATTGTAATCCTTATTGAAAAATTTAAAACAAGGATAAAAAGTTTCGGACACATGTATAACACAATAAACTTCGAAATAACTATTTTCCTAGCTCTTATGCTAAAAGGTTCAAATTAAACTGAGCAGTTCAATGATTGAAATGCAAAACGCGACTTTAGAGGCTTCCTTATTCAATTATCAACTATCAAAGGAACTCTGGTCCTCAACCTATAAAGGACTGCGTGCCAGGCGCCTTGCCTTCAGAAGACAACACAATAGATGGTGGTGCCATCTATGGTCCTTATTCAAGTGTCATTAAAGTTCGTGATCCGATAGTGGAGATGATTTCTTCCTTATTTCTTTCTTAAGCTATTTATTTTATTTTTGGCAACGGGAGTTAAAAGGAAAATCGGAGTGCTTTATTTTTTTTATCAGAAAGAGCTGTGCAGGCGATTTTTACGGGGTCAGAGTCGGGAGTTGGTAATTTTTAACCTACTTTGCAGCCCTGGTAAAAACAATAACGTTTTGATTTCATTTAAATCTGATTCAGTCATGTTTATCTCCGATTTGCTTGAATGTTAAGTCTACGAAATATGGTAATTTGATTTTCATCAATTTTTTTTTAATCAAAAATTGAGAATATACTCGGAATCTCCACAATCTTTTAAAACTTTTGGTGCCAGAAAATAGTTTATCGTGTTGTCGTTACTGTTGAAAAATTTTTAATTCTTCAAAAAATACTCTTAAAATTGCTCAAACAAAAAAATCTTCTCTATACATGTTCTGCATCAAAAGCTTTTTCCAACAAAGTTTTTTTGGTGCAAATCTGCCTTTAAGTTTGTGATCTATACGGACATTAAATTTCTCCGTAGTCACTAATATAATAAGGTTTTTTGAACTAATCAAATTTTAACGAACATTTGGTCAAATCAGAAAGATTTTTCCTATACATATTCTTCATCAAGAGTTTTTTCCAGAATATTTTGTTTGAAGCAAGTCCGTCTTTTAAGTTTGGGATTTGTATATATTTTAAATCTTCCCAAAAGCGCTAATGGTAAGGTTTTTTTTTTTTTTTTTTTTTTGAACTGTTCAAAATTGAACGGAAAATTGTTCTAGGATTCAATTAAAATATACATTAATGACGCGCACCTCTAAAAAAGATGAGCGCGATTTTCCTAATGGGAAAAAAAAGAATTAACTTAAAAATTTATCTTTTAAAAAGTCGCAGATTTAAGAAACAAAGTAAATACTCTTTCTAAGAAATGTAAAATTTTTTACTTCTGTATAGCAATGTGTTTTCTAAGTGTAATTTTTCGGGAGGCAAAGGAAAAGCGCGATCGATCCGAATGAGCGGTATACTAGGGTGCGACATAAAGAGAAGTTACTGCATTAATGTTTTTTCGAGTTTCAATTTTTTACGAAAGAATAAAAATACCTTTACTTGAAAATTGAATCGAGAATTGAAACGGAAGCTAACGAAAAACGTTTAAATTACGTTGCGGAAACCGGGACTGTTTCTAACATTCATTATTAGTATACTCGCACAAAAAGCTGAAACTTGAAGAAAACATTAAGAATTTGAAGTGTATAAGTGGCATAACCAATAAAATGTCCCTTCCACAAGAAAAAAGCTGAGCATGGTTTGGCCAAGTAACTTATCGCAATACTTCAAAAAACTGGAGAATAGCTTCGTTTAGAACTCGATTGATAACCATTACAAACGATTGATAATAATACTGTTTGATATTTTAAACGGCGACCTTCCTCGAATTTGCGCATGCGTCAGGTCGCTTCCGATTTTATCAAAATAGGGGAGATACTGATAAGAGAGATAACGAGTGTGAGAGGAATTAATTAATTAAATTTTTGTTTTGTTTCTTTTTCTTTCCCGTTGAATTCGTTTATTTGAGCTATTGGTTTGAGTTGAGGCTTTTTTTTTTTTTTTTAAGTTATTTCCCTTCCTTATCAGTAAAGCAGAAATGATGCCATGGTGAGTTTTCTAAATCAAGCTCTCACCCCTTTTTAAAATAGAATCGTTCAACGGTGCTAGTCGCGGCTTTCGAGGTTGAACAGTACCTTCGAATAGAATATAGACTCATCCCATTACTTTATTGAAATTTGACAATTTAAATCTCCTCCATAAACCGCCATCACATTTCTCAGCTAACGAGATGGAATGCATGAGAAACTTTATACATTTTCATGACTTTAGAAAACAGTTTTGCATTTCTGATTAGTCCATTAAATGAGGGCTTTATTTGACTTCTGCTATTCATGGCTCAGTAATTTCCATAAGGCAACACACGTAGCCTCTCGCATACTTTCACCTCCAGCGAGTTTAATCCCAATAAATTCCGATGAGAAGGAATTAAGTTGCTTCTGCCATCACGGTTGTGGGAGGAATTGATAACGTAGTTTGTTTCACGCTAATTGGTTCATTGTTAACTATCACAACAGAACAGTTTCATTCTCATAAGAACAGTTTAGTTATGCTACAATAAAATTATTGTATCTTAAGAGTTTCTAGAAATTTTAGCTGTTTGAGATTACTTTTGTTCTTCGTTAAGCGACATTTAATCACCATTGAGGTAAAAACCACCAGTAGTAGACATTGCGCAACTGGCTCACACCAGACTAGTAGTTGACACTTATAAATGAAAAATAAAGTACCTAACAAGAGAAACATAAACGCTGAAAGATCAAAAGACCAGCTTATAATAAGTTGAAACACTAGCTTGCTAAATTTATACACTATTTTATAATTTTGTATCTTCGCAAAATTTTATAGTTTCTTTTGTTAATTAGTTTTTTCATTGAGAGTATTAACTGATGATGTTTTTTACTTACAACTTCCACAAACAGGGCCCAGTAACCAAGAACGGCTAAGCTGCTATAAATACGAGTAGATCTATCAGCCATTTTGAGCCCGTTTACATTGACCATTGAACCTGCTCATTGGAGGTCAGTCGAATCTCGAAAATCCGAGGTAATTGGGGCTCCCGCCAACTCGGATTACTGAAAAACCGGATTATCCAGAAAATTCTTTCTTAAAGGCATGGACCTTTTTACTTCCTTAAAAAATGAAGTGAAAATATTGTCTTTGAAAAATATTTATCACTTACACTTCAACATGAACTTCCCTTTTACTACTCATAAATGAATTTTTATTAGTTTTTTAATGATACCAGAACATATAATTGAGCCTATAAACTTGTATGCAAACAAAAAATGCAGTCACGCCAAATCTACTTTGAAGTTTTGTCATGACATTTGTATCTATGAGTGCCTATATATGTATTTCGCAAAATATAAATATGGTTAGCCATAAAAGGTTAAAATTTCGTAAATTCAATACGTAGCGTGCCAAGTTCTGCACACCTCTTTTTGATTGAAATCTGATACTCCAAAAGTTTTCCCCTTTTTATTTGTTCTTTGTGTTTTAATTTTAAACTATTTTTTGTATCAAGTTTAATATTTCTAAGTCTCTTAATCCATCTCTAGCTGTCAATGAATATTTCGTGCCACTTGGAGAGTACTGTTGACTTTTCAATAAATAACTTTTTACTATTTTTTGTAAGTAATTAAGAAAGTTCTACAAATGCAAAAAAAAATCTTTTTTTTTTTAAGTTGAACCTCGGACTTTCGAGACTCAGATTTTCGACACTGTAGTAATTTCAAAACGCGAAAAGAAAATTCCCCAAGATGGGGGGGGGGGTGAATTATCACGGGTTGAATTTTGGACCTACTTCTTATCAAATCGAAAGTGGGTTAGTCCCAAGGTAGTACTCGCGAGCAGAAGATTGAAATGTAAACTGTTTTTATCAGATTCTTTTACTCTCTTATTAAGTCAGCTCTTTGCAGTTCCGTTGTAAACGTTACCTTCGATGCGCTTCTTACTTGTCTGGAAGAGTCAAACGGAACAAACTAAAACATTAAGGCAGCCTTAAGATTAATACTGTCCACCTCGTGCAAGTTGAGCTCTGTCGCCGACCGATTGAACTATTCCATTTGTTGAAATAGGGGTGAGGAAAAACGGCTTAAGAACTTGCGGATTTAGTTTGCAGTGTTATTGCCCATTTGGGGAACAATATAATTTAGGGTAAGAAGTAGCAAGCGATACAGAATTTTCTCGCCAATAAAAGGGTTGTAATGATTGTCCAACTCTGCACCTAAGAATTTCACTTCTTACTGATTGCTCTCCCTTGAAAGAAATGGACTTGCTCAAGGCCATAGCTCAACTTCTCAGAGCTGGACAGTAAAAGAAGTGTTTAAAATGTCCAAGCTACTAATTTGTTTAAAACACTGGTCCCCAATCAACGGTCCACGAGAAATGTATAGCCCGCGACCCTGATCCATGTGATCCGTCACGTTCAATGTTACGGATCAAAACTACTACTCATCATCATTCGGAATATTCAATAGGAAATTCCTATTTCGGGCTGATGAGTGCTAAAAAGCACGGAACTGCAGTCCTCGGATGGAATAACTGAGCAGGCGGTATATTTCATGTATTTCTGTCTTGGCCCTGGCTTAGGGTGGTAAACTTACTTCAAAAATTAAGACAAGTGTTTCAAATTTGAAGCAAAATTTTCAGAAATTGATTTTAAATCCAGATGGAAACTTCGCATTAATAAAATAAGCACGTAGTAAGGGTGAGAATCCTTTGTTTGTAACTGTTCTCAATTTCCCGGGTGCTCCCACGTGTCATCAAAAAATATCGGAAGAAGTTTAAATTTTATGAATGTGTTTTGGCTCACGAGATTCATTTTAATATGATGTGCAGCCTTCGGGTAAAAGCGGTTGAGCACCACTGGTTTAAAACTTTATAAAACTTAAAGGGATAATATTTTTCAGCATTGATAAACTTAATAAAAGCATTTTAAATTACCTCAGGAAAGTATGAAATTTTGAATTATTATTACTCACTAAAGCAATTGAAATCAAGTTACCCAATAAAACGAATATTCTATAAAGTATTAATTTTTGGGAGGAGGGAAAAAAAGTCCCTCATAACAGCTAGTACAGTTCGTTTCGTCACAGAACTAAATGTGTATTCTACTAGAGAAACTGCAGCAGTAGCTGCGAAAATTAGTTTTATCTCACACCAATTCTCTTAAGAATAAGCCATTAAAATGTTTTATTGTGTTCATTCAGATCTTAAATGCATTGTATACCAACTACAAATATGTTAAACATCATTTAATTTAATGCGTTGTTACTTAGGGGAAGCTGCTGTACCCAAGGACAAAATTTACTTTTCAATTTTTGATGATCTCTGGGATTGGATAATCGATCGCAAAACTTTTCTGGCAGAATTTACAACTTATCATCTAATTTGGTAATTTTAGTCAGGTGAAAATCTCAAAGCTTTCAACTTCAAAAATTTTTTCTTAAAACCATCTTTTTTGTCCGAGGGTACAGCACCCCGTTCACCCCGCGGACAGGTGCCTTTGTACCCATGGACATACAACAAAATAATATGCAAATAGGTCAGAGGAACTTAATTATACTCAATACATTTTCATAAGCCATTTTATATTGAAATACTTCAAACATCCATTGAAAATAACATTAAATAAAATATCCAACATAAATTAAACTTTGAAAATTAATCGAAGGTTTTTTCCCCCTTTTTTTAAATTTTCCTTAATTTTTACAAAACAGTGCTCTTTAAAAAAATTATTAATCTTAAGAGAGTTAATAATGTTATGAATAATTAATATGTTTTTTAAAAAAGAATAACTAGATTCATGATACGTCTCTCTATGTACCTACATAATAACCTCAATTTATATGCAAATTGAAACCTTTAACCAAAATTAACCCATTCCAAAAAAAAAAACTCAGTTTAGATTAAACCAACAAAAATCTAGAAAAGTCGACTTCAAATAAAAATAGGTGGGATTGACGGTCTGTAGATCCTACAACATGTGTGGGGGTTACTTCAACACTATATTTTCAAGTCGTACTTCAAATTTATCATCATTGTTAAAAGCAAATTTTGGACGTTGATGACAAGACACCATTTTAAGGTACTTCACATTGTAAGAAGACTCAGGTGTGTCCCGAGGAGACTAAAAATTGCTGTCCGTGGGTACAAATGGTCGTGTGTCCGTGGGTACAAAGGTATGCCATTTTGGTTTTGCAAGGCAGACACAACGACAAGATCATAGTTTTACAACATTAAAAATCAGAAACAAAACCTTCAAAATATAGGGAATCATGATACCTACAACAAAAATGAACAATACAATCCACGACGGAGTAAAAAAAAAGAAATTGTTCATTTTTTTTTTCGCTTAGATCCTACTAAAACCGAAAAGATGTGATGGAATCTTAAATGTTTGTTTGATGGCTTTGAAACTTTCTGTGGCATTGGAGAGGGTTGTGTCAAGGCAGCCCTGAGTAACTGATCACTGTGCAAGTCTGCAACATTGTCAGTAGATAACTCACTGAGCATTATTGTGCGGCAGTTGAACACTAATTTTTGCAAGTCGTATCTATCTCCTGCTACGTACAAGCTGAGAGCCTCTTCAGGAGATAGTTCCCGCTTTTTACCACTGTAGATGTATCTAAGTACGTCCTTGACTGTGTCGACTTACATATTCACAAGATCTACTGTGTCATGTCGATTTTCCCTTATGTCATATTCGAACATTGCTTCGAAAACCTTTGATCGATTTCTCAGAATCAACTTATGTGCTGGAAACTTATGTTTACCTAGTTTTAAAATGACATCAGCAAATCTTGGATTGTTTTGTAATGCTCCGATATCAGTCGATAAGGCAGCTACATCATCTTTTTAAGATGTTGGAGTGTCACATACATCACATACACGTATTGTATCGAAACCTTTGGATAATGTATCAACATCCTTTTCTTAAGACGAGTTTTCAACTAAAATTGATCAATAATAATAAGAACAAAATATAACAGCTCTATAAGTTTGTATGCTATACATAAAGATTAATAACTGTATTATAGATGTTCAGGAAAACTCAACTGTTGGTGGGACAAACCTCAATGGTAGCGTACGCAATAGCGTGATTAGGATCTGCATACCAAGCACAATGCCACCAAGTTAGCTTTGACCTGTCGTGATAATTAGCAATAGACCAATTAGCGTGAAACTAACTACATTATCAATTCCTCTCACAACCGCGATGGCGGAAGCAACTTAATTCCTTCTCATCGAAGTTATTGGGATTAAACTCGCTGGAGTGAAAGTATGCAAGAGGCCATGTGTGTTGCCTTATGGAAATTAATGAGCCATGAATAGCAGAAGTCAAATAAAGCCCTCATTTAATGGACTAATCAGAAATGCAAAACTGTTTTCTAAAGTCATGAAAATGTATAAAGTTTCTCATGCGTTCGACCTCGTTAGCTGAGAGATTTGATGCCGGTGTATTGCGGGGATTCGAATTGTTAAATTTCAATAAAATAATGCAATGATTCTATTCTGATTGAAAGTGAAATCAATAACTTTCAATGGTTACCATTCTACTCCTGAAAGAAGCTCTTCTGAGCTATACCAAGTATTACGACCTGCTGCTTTTATTTACCATTGAAATTTTAATGTGGGGTAGACCGGGGCGAGTTTATGCAGTGTTCTTTTTTCAAACCGAATTATAACTGGAGAACCAACAGTCATAACAGATTAATACTGCTCTCTAAGACATATTCTCACAAGTTTTTGAGAAACAGTCAAGCTTCGGTCTAGCATGCAGAAATAATAATCCGTTTTCTACCAAGTTGAGTAAGTTCTGTGTTGAATATTTTGAAGCTTATTGTGAATAAATAACACTTACTTAAAAAAGAACAAATGTATAAAAACATAGAAGAATTTTATCCTTTTTTACTTTCTTCTATATCTAATATATAGAAAAAAGTATTGGATTCGTGCAAATTTTCAAATTTCGAATTTTGACGGATTCGAACGTTTTGAGGTGTGCTGAGTCCATTTCGACTATTTTTGGAAAATGTCTGTCTGTCTGTGTGTGTGTGTGTATGTGTGTCACGTCTGTGTGTGACCAGTTTTTTGTGGCCGCTCTACAGCAAAAACTACCGCATGAAATTGAACGAAATTCGGTACACATATGTGCCCCTATGTGAACTTGTGCCCATTGGTTTTTGGCGCGAATTCCTCCAAGGGGGGTGGAGCAATGGGACGTTTTTTGAGTTACGCGTGCTTGCTATTCCTCAGGAAGTAACTGGCGGAATCAAACAAAATTTGGTCCATATGTTGCCCCTAACAGGAGCAGGTGTTGATTCAATTTTGTTGTCAATAGCTCAAAAGGGGGGTTGAGTTATAGAACGTTTTTTTCGTCAATTGTGACTGCTGTATCTCAAGAAATAACGAACGGAATCAAACAAAAATTTTTTGACAAGTAGCCCTTAGTGGGTATAAGAGCTGATTTTATTTTGGTGTCAACAGCTAAAAAGGGGGTAGCACAATCGCCCGTTATTTTTTTCCATTGTGAGTGCCCTATCTCAAGAAGTAATGCTACGTTCTGGTTGAAATTTGGAATATTTGTGAATCCATACGTAAACAGGCTTGGTTCAATTTTGACGCCAATCGCTCCAAGAGGTGTTGATTTTTTTTTTTTTTTGCGAATAAAAATAGTTTTATTAATGCAACAATAAGAAAGATAAATCGTAATAGATTGTCGTCTGCGTATTTCTCGTGATTTTAATTGTATGGAAATGCCACGGGAAATATAAGTTCGTTGCTTGAGGCACCTGGGGCCCTGCCCCTTATCCTCTGGTGTGGTATGTTGATAGTTCCCCGGTTGGGGCCATGGCTTTATTTTGGCGCAGAAGATGGTTGCGTGGATGTACGAGAGATGTGGCTTCCTCTAACGGGAGTACCATAATGGTTAGCCGAAGGCTCTTCAAAGTAAATTTCAACTAAAGTTCTTCTTTATTTAAATAAGTTTAAATATTATTTTTTTTCGCTTCCTACATATTTTTTTAAAGTTTTATACTTTTTTTTCCCCGTGGGGGATTTCTAGGCTATTTGAATGAATAAAAATAAAATAAAATTAAGACAATGATAAAATGTTGATAAGAAATTTAAAAAGAAAATAGTGAAATGAAAATAGATAGGAGCATGCTCCCAGCCAGAGTGTAGCACAATAACTAGAGTCGAAACGAGGTATGAACCCGATAAGGGATTCACTCACCCCGTTTCGAAATTGAAACTAAGCTAGCAGAGCGCGAGGCCTGCGAGAATTTGCCGGATCCAATGGATCGTAATTTGGAAGGTTGTTAAGTAGTGGATTGCCAACACGGGGGATGTTGTAGTGAAATCTCTTGGCGAGCTTTTTGCAAAAGTTGTGGAGTGTCGGGATGCCAACCTCTTCCACCAGCTTGTCCGTACGGACGTACCAGGGAGGGTCGCACGCCGCTCGAACCATCACTCTCTGCAAGTTCTCAACTCTGTTAAAGTTAGAGATTGCAGAAGTCGCCCATATGGGCGCTCCATAGGTAATAATGAGTCTTAGGCAGGACTTATAAATGAGCAGTTTATTATCCGTTGATAAAACGCTTTTTTTTGTGCAGGAGACAATTTAGTGGTTTTTTGGAAGTGAGGTACTTCTTGCGTACCTCTTCAATGTGAGGTCGCCAGGTTAAATTACGGTCGAACGTTATGCCTAAATATTTTGCCCGCTGAGACCAATCAATCGGGTCGGTATAAAGATGCAGTTTAATAGGAGTGTATGGAAATGATCGGAAATATTATCTCAATGATTTAAAATTTTTAACTGTTGCCATCTTATGTTTGTTAATAAATAAAATATTTGTAATTAATTCAAGTAAGGCTTTTAAAGTAACTTTCAATTTTCGCTCTTTGTTTTGTTTTTACAATAATTCAGACATTGGGATGGTCGTCAAGTTTTTGCATGTGTAATTTTGTTTTTGTTAGGAATATTGCTTCCTCGTCAAGCATGGGGAGGGATCAGAAAAAGGAAAAATATAGAAGAAAGTTTCGTGATGGCCACAACATACTAGTTGATAATTGTGCTTGTATTAACTGAAATGTTACTCTTTTTTTTCACGTTAAAAATATATCCAAATTAGGTGACAAGGCAAGTATACGTGTTGACGTCGGAACACCTTCACGCAGGTTATTACGGTGTCTTACTTCTAAACGTCCCCTGAAGCTTTTTTCGCTCCGAACTGTGTCAAACTTTTTTAGTATTTTCAGGCTATTTAGTTTTGAAAATCCCCATTTATTTTTTAATTCAGTTACAAATTCGTATCTTATAGGTTACAATCATGTAGTGCTGTCTTCATGCCCATTCAGTTTTTACTTTATACACTATTCAGTCTGTGATAAATTTACTTTATTTTAAAGATGGTAAGACATTATGTTCAAAACACTAACAGAACCACGTTAGGTGTCAAAATAAACATGCGTAAACGTGCCCGGTGTCCGGGGCAAGTTTACGCAACCGACATGGACTCAAAAAAAAAATAAATAAATAAATAAATAAATAAAAAATAAAAAAAATAAATAAAAAAAAATAAATAAAAAAAAATTTAAAAAAAAAATAAAAAATTAACGGTTAAAATCACAAATTGAGCAATAACTGAATGTACCAATTTTAACTCCATTAACGGCTTTATAAAATCGCCAAATTTCCTAAGTTAAAACATAAAAATTAGAAAAATCATTTTTAAAAAATCCGCGTAAACGCGCCCCGGTCTACCTTATTGTCTATAGCGATTAGCCCGTCTTGAACTAAATATGTAAAACGGAGATAGTTTAACATTTATGACATTTATTTTCGAACGTGGGAAACTTATATTAGCAGAAAAACATGCACGAGAATTTTTATTTACGAGTTACTCGACGCATAAAGCAGACTACTAAACCTGTAATCGAAAACGAAATTCATTTACTACGTGGATAACTTAATAATAAAAAAATAGGTCTAAAATACAGCCTACCACAACTTTGAACGGTAATTTGTAAGTAAAATTAAGCATTCACTGTAAAAATGATCCAGAAACGTTCCTGGAAAAATATTATGTGGCCAATCCCTGCAGTAACATATCTTGCAAAAAACCACGAACTTTTCCGCTGAAATTCAGTAACCTTCATAAAATTAGCCTAGAAGCCTAATGAAAAATTCAGAAATCTTCCCGTTTAAAGCCAGTCGTGTCTCTGGAACTTCAGAGTTAACTTAAATAGGTATAAAATAATTGCTTGGCACTTTCCTGAATTATTAAGAAAGTTCTATAAGCAGTATTGCAAACGTTACCAAAGCTAAGACAGAATTGCAAGTAAATATGAAGAATTTTACTCACCTGCAATTCTTGCAAAGCAACCAGTCCATAGACTTATTCGCCCCCTTTGGGAGCTTAATTAATCTGGATGGGCCGTAATCGAGCTGATGCCGATACACTTTATAAATACGCTCAGTTAATATTTAAACTGGGGGCTAAAAATATTTTTCACAACAGTGAGGAGTCTGCAATCGTGCATCTTGTAGCAATTTAGGAAACTTTTTGACGATGATACTTGATTTTTTTCAGGAAGTGAATAAAAACCATTGAAATCCCGAAACGTTACACGGAAATACTCAGTTAAGTTTCGGATTTTTTTTTTTTTAATTGTTGTAAATTACCCACCTAGTGCCTTATTTTTTTAATAGTGATGGTCCCCTGTAATTAGGAAAGGTTGACTAATTAAGTTCCATTAACTACAAACGACAAGTATCTATACATCCTAACAAAAGGTTCCGTAAAGAAAATTGGTCCATGATAGGGGTCCGCTGGCCATAAAGTTTGGAAAGCCCTGGTCTATATAAAGTAAACTCCCGAAGATCTCCGGAATACGGTGGCACGTTTAACCGCAGATAACCGAATTTCGTGAACAACCCACAAAATAGGTCGAAAAGCGCTGGTAATTTGCACAATAGCTTCAGAAAATTGGTAACACTCACACATACATCTAAACTCTAGCTATAAGTGATAACAGTGCATATGTGAGAATTAAGAAATTATCGCTTATATTACTGTGAAACATACGCAGCAAATCGGTAGGGGAGGAGTGAGTACAGTGTGACAGGTGGAATAGACAACAGCAATTTATTTTTTGTTTGACTATTTCCAGCGTAGTCAAACTTTTGAAAAGTCAAGTCGACATACTCTGAACAATATTATAAATAAATGCTACTTTCAAGTCTCAGGTAACAAAAATAACTATGTCTTCATATTTTAAACCCATCGAAGTAAAATATCTATATCGTTTGTTGCACTGTTTCTTGACTGTTAGATAAACTTTTTTTTTTTTTTTTCGTATTTTCATGCTTTAAACATTTTAGCGAGTAAAATATTTAGTACAACAACATACAATCGAAAAAGCACAATTTAAAAAACATTTTATTGACTGTGTTATTTATATTACATTAGCCAATTAACTAACATTCATTTAAGCAGTGGAATGATGTTGTTAATTATCTTTGTCTCAGAAGGGCAGCCATTGAGTTTATATTTTGGCAAAGAGGAAACAGTGAGACACCATTAATTCGCTGCTCGGTACTCCCATAGCTGTTTCTGTGTTTTTTATTAATGAAAAATGTGATTGGAAAGTTTCGTGTCTCACACAACACACTCTTCCCCTATATCATATCAGGTAAGACAGCGCCAGAACTGTCTGTAAGAGGACGGGACGAATTTTTCAGAACAAAACTAATCTGGTCACTCATATACACGCGTACAGAATGAAGATGTAAAACTCGAATCACGACCATTCAAGTTTTAGTGTCATTGGAAGGGTTGATTTCAATGGATGGGATAGGAATTTGGATGTCTAAAGACAAATGTTCACTTGTTAAGTATAAAATGATTTTTTTTTTCGTTTAGTAAATCATATATTATGATTTTAGATCGCATTCTTCTCTATGTCTTTTTAATGAATATACACAGATAAACCAACATTTTAAGAATATTTTATTCTTAGCTCTCCTCTGACCAGCAGATACAAAACTTGGAATGTAGATCATAAAGCATTGTTAACATGAGGTGTTACAAATCCTAAGAACAAAAACATTGGCCATCGTCTGAACCATGTTTTAAGCATTATTATCGAAATTCATTATATAAGAACTATTATCGAAATTCATTAATAATATTTCAGAAAATCAACTAAATGTTTCGGTATGAATTTTTCGCATAAATTCACTGCGAAAATATCTTTGGTATTTTCATGTTTTAAACATTTTAGCGAGTAAAATATTTAATACAACAACATACAATCGAAAAAGCATTACTTAAAAAACATTTTATTCAATATGAAAGTAAAAAATAAACTAAAATTGCTTAATGGCTATAACTACGAAATGAAACCATTATGTTTGATATTAAAATTCTCAAACTGTAGAATCGATATCTCTACGACGTTTTTACAGCCACATAGTCGTAGATGCAATAATGCAACTTATTTAAAAAATCTTATTGAAAAAGCTTAAGTCGTTTGTGACTTTCAGACAAGAAAAATGAAATGAAATGGAATTTTATGATGTTATACTTTTTCTTTCTTCTTTTTAATTCCTTTTATTTAAATAAATAAACAATAAAAAAACTTTTATTTCTTGAATAGCGAACTATGAGGCAGTTCTTTTGATCATTATTGTAAACAGCAAAGAAGCTGTATGTTTTGGTCTAAACTCACTTTTGATAATGGAACGAATATCTATAAACTGATGTTTATATGCTATACAATTTTAGCTTGTTGAACTTGTTTCCTTATATTATAATGAAGATATCTGGATTTACCAGAAGAGATTATCAGACAGTTTTTCATATTTTTGCACAAATTTAAAGTACAATAAAGAAAGAAACAAAGTACAGTACAGAAAAGACAAATCCAAATATAGTGTGTCTAAAACCAAAAAAGCTAACTAAATACAAAAAAAAATGGAAAGGCTCAATTCTTTTCACATTATAATAAAATCATTTCAAGGTACTTGATAGTTTATGTAATAACTTGATTTTTAAGAAAACAAAAGAAAACACGTAATAATATTGTTACTCTAATATTTGTGATTTTGATGCTTTTTCCTACACTTTGTAACGCAATGAGAAATTTAAAACCGATATTTAAAAAAATTATAAAACTTTAAAATTCATGAATGCTATGAATTATTTTTTGTGTTCAAACATATAAGATAACATCGAAGCAGCTATGAAGAAAAAGCTATAAATTTACATATCTATAGAAATTTAAAATAAATTTAAAAGTTTTTTTTTTGAAATTATACATGAAAATCTTCAACAATCAGCTTTAATAATAACAACCAGGGACCGATTTAATGTTTCCGAGATCCCGGGAACAAAACTATTTGAGGGTCACCAAGTTTTACCTTACATGCATGGTTTGAACCACACTACTTAAATATAATTTTTTTTAGATGACAGCCAATTACAGCCTGAAACTTCTTTAAATGCATATTCTACAAAAAATTCAAATTTAATTTAACTGAATTATGAAGAAGTAATTTTAGTAATAAAATATTGTAGGAAACAAGATAGGGCCATTCCATGAAAAAGTCAACCCTTTGTCCCGCACGTGACGATTCATATATTTCATCAAAAAGTAATAATTTTAAAGGGTAATGACGAAATCCTATGCTTAAGATATCACTTATAAGTTTGTAATTTGTTAAGCAGAAAATTTTTGTTAATTAATGTTTAAAAGTATTATTTTTAATGACATATATGAGGCATCACGTGCGGGAAAAAATACTGTTTTCCATGGAATGGCCCGATACAGGTTAGTTCGCACCATGCTATATCGAAACCGTGTTATACGAGACTTTTTTATTTCTATATTTCAATTATAATTTTATTCATTTTTGAGTACGTACATTTCATAAATCAGTGCAATATATACCGTGTTGAGTTGTGTCGGAACCCGTGTTTCGTGTCATATCGAAATCTCGTTGTATGAAGCTTTGAAATATAGTAAATCGAGGCAGTGTGTACCTTGTTACATCGAAATCAAGTCTACCGGGGTAAACTTTTATGGGAGTTAAAACGAAATTTCAATCAAACATACAAAACACGCTATTTACTTTCATGAAAATGAAAAAGGAAAAGGAAAAAAAATAGACAAAAAAAAACCTTTATGAACCTTATTCACGAAGAACAAAACGTATACTATACTGTTAAAGAGAAAGTCAGAGACATTCTGAAACAATAAATTTCGTTCGAGCAACAACAACGAAAATCTTTACTAATAATAAAGCTGAAAATCTCTCTGTCCGGGTCTCTCTCTGTCTGTCAGGATCTCTGTCTGTCAAGATCTCTCTCTGTCTGTCAGGATCTCTGTGACGCGCATAGCGCCTAGACCGTTCGACTGATTTTCATGACATTTGGCACAAAGTTAGTTTGTAGCGTGGGGGTGTGCAACTTGAAGCGATTTTTCGAAAATTCGATGTGGTTCTTTTTCTATTCCAATTTTAAGAACAAAATTATCATAAGATGGACGAGTAAATTACGAAATTATCATAACGTGGAACCGTAACATGGGTACAAGCCAATTGGCGAGAAAATTCACCACATATTATTTGTAAATATACAGGCGAACCAAAAGACCTCATAATTTTTCTATTACAGGCAAAGCCGTGCGGGTACCACTAGTAATATATAAAACAAAATGCATAGCATTATTCTATTACAACATTTTTTTAAATTTATCACTTATCTTAGTATTATTTTTTATGTTTGGCTGTGAATTAGAACAAAAATAAATTACAATTTTCGAAATCGCGTTAAAAATAAAAACCAAGTGGCAGTATTTCCAGTTTTTATACCGCGTAATATCGAATCCGCGTTTTAATAACCGCAAATTTTGCTCTATAGAAACCAAAGTACCGAGTTATGCAAGGGAGATTTGTATATCCTTAACAAATTACAAGACATATGTAATTAGGGGGGGGGGCAGAGCACGTACCCCGCCTGCCCAGCTTCTGCAAATCAGTACCTAATCACAATATAACATAGTTTATATCAAAAACCTCCTGCAGTTCATGGGCTCGTTTCTTAATTCGAAACAGCATTTGACACACAACGGAATCTTTAATTTAAAAATCTTTCCCCATGAAATAATGTTTTGGGTCGCCGCGTATTTTTAAACCAACATCTAGAATAAACAATTTATTTTCCATTCCGAAAAGTGAAAACGAGATCGCATCTAGTTCCGCTCGAACACAATACCGAAAAATAAATTAGATTTGTTTCAATGTCGAATGAAACACTAGATTTTTCGGGTTCTTATTTTATCGAGTTAAAATGCATGTTGGAGTTTTCCTCTTCTATTTCTTTGTTTACGTACCGCGAGCCAAGCGGAATTGATTCAGGTTGCGTTTTCCCAATTCCGATGTATTTGTAGCTTGCGGGTGACATTCGAAAATTCTTCCTTTTCGAAATTACGGCTACTTACCACACACTGTTTGAACTTGTTTGGGGTTTTATATGCAAACTAGAAGTCTGGAAAACGTTTACATGTATGAATAACTGGTGGACGTTCAAAAAATATTTTTAAAAAAATAGAAAAAATATCTAATATACATAGATGACAATTCACATTGACGGCAATTGCGACACTTCTCCAAATAAGCTATTTCAAGAAAGTTTTAAAACACAAATTCTTAATGTATCGTATCCTATAAATCTTTTCAAAGTTATGATTTTACAAATTTTATTGTATTAAGGCGAAAAGATCAATTTCAGCGGAAAAGAATGTGTACTCGTTTTTTAGACTCCAAAATACGTAGGTGAATATTTACAAAACAGATACTAAATTTCTACTATCTGAAACAACTTCAAAAGTAACATTTTCAAATTTAAACTTGTAGATTACAGAGATAATAGAGAAATCCCCATCCATGTATCTCAAAACATCAACTGTTGTGAATATCTTTCTATTTTTCTTAAACCATTTTATTTATTATACTTTTTTTTCTAACTATAGACATTTCCATTATTTCCTTACTTAGCAAAATCTATCTTACTTAAAACTACTTTGTACCTCTTGTGTATCAGGGGTGAAATGCAGCAGACCTCCTCATGGTGTATTCTGGGTAATATCAAATCTGCTACAACTCTGCCGCTTTCCAACTATGTTGGAAGCATTTTTTAAGACAGTATTTCAAACACTTGATTATTCCCAGATTAGTGCTGTTTTGCGCTGAACTGGGTGGGCACATGATTGTTCCAGACCGTTTACGACTTACTGCTATAGATTCTTTTAAACTTTTGCAAGATATGATTGGCTCCAAGCACTTTTATATCGTTTTAGACCAGCGAATTCTCTATCATGTATTTTGAGGGACCTTTGATAGTCAATGTGGGCTGATCAGTTGGACGAGTGTTAAGCAGTGAATTTTTATTCATTAATGGCCATGCTGTCAATAACTGTGCTGATTGATTAGGCGTTGTAACCAAGGTTGTGGAATCGGAGTCGGACTGATCTTGGAGTAAAGGAGTCGGAGTCGGTGTCGGTGTCGGGATTCAAAGGTATAAAGTTCCAGGAATCAGAGTCAGAGTCGGTCTTTCTCCCGTCCCACAAATTCCGCAACATTGCTAGTGCTTGCGGAGTGGAAGTCTGACTGATTTTGTAGTATAGAAGTTGTGTGTCAGAGTTAAAAGTCTGGAGTTGTAGGGTAACAGCACCAGTAAGAGACATGCTTAAGACATCGCTCTCAGGTTAAATCAATTTTCTGAGTTTTTAATGCATCTAGACTTTTGAAACTATTTTTCTCTCATGCAACTACATCTCATTCAACGTTTTTCTGCTTCTGCATCCTCTGAATTAGTTCATTCTATTTTTATTTGCGCAATTTCGAAAAAAGGTCCGACACCCAGTAACAGACACCGACCATTCTGATGATAACAGTAACAGATAGGATGAGGGAAGGATGAGTAATGGTGGACAGAATTCCCCTTTTCTCTCTGATAACGCTAGATGGTTGCACCCCATTCATGGGTCGTAGCAACATCAGTTTAACCCGCCTAAAATTCTTATTATTTAAATCCTAACTTATGACTGTCTGTTACTGGACCCTTGTCTGTTACTGGTGCCGTTACCCTAGTCGGTCATTTTTCCTCAGACTCCGTAGCCGTGGTTGTAACCGGAACTGTGGAGTCGGAGTTGGACTGATTTTCGGTAAAGGATTCGAAGTGAATCATTTTCCCTCATAGTCTACAATTTGCCAAGACTGAGGAGTCAGAGTCGGAAACGGACTCATTTTGGGATAAATTAGTCGGAGTCGAAGGTTCTAAAATTCCCGTAGTTGGTCATATTTCTTTCAACGCCGCAGCCCTGGTTTAAATTGGAGAGTCGCGGGTTCGATATCTGCCGAGTGAAGACCCTCCGTGTACGCTGAGGGTAACTGGTGCACATTAAATCTATTGTGGTTGCAAAGTCCTTCAAGTTTGCATTTCATACCTAAGGGGTGCTGAACTTAGAGTTGCTCTGCTCCTGGTATGGATCAAAAAACGCAGTTGTCTTCAAAGCTGCATACAATGCGGTTAAATCGCGTATAGTGGTATGAACGGGAGATCTTCTAGTGTTGTGCCAACGTAACTGGTATTTCACAAATTAAAATAGATGATGGACAACTCCTCATTTCTTTAAACGAAACATTTCAATAAACATCTGTCCATTTTGCTTAGGAGAGCATTACAGTTATGGATTTAAATTTCAGGTGAATGCTGGGTTTTTAGAAATGTAAGAGAAAGTCTTACAAAATTTTACAACTGAACTCCCCCGAGTGGTGCCCTTTTCCTAATATGTGGTTTATGAAACGTGATTAACAACTACGCAGATAGGTTTTCTTTATTTCATTAATAGCAGAGATCATCTAATATTCATGAAACACTAATGTACTAAGCAAGGAATACGACGATAAGAAAATCATATAAAAGCGTTTGGGACGAAAGATTCAAAATAATAGATGCAAGGCAAGGACTAAGAATAATTTCATCAGCAAGAATATTTCCTGTTGCACATTTATCACCTGTGGCTACATCTGATATTAACGGTTCCTAAATCAAGTTAGTCATTCCCATCAGAAAGGAGTCTCGGTTATCTTAGCTAGGGTATTTTACCCATGAGGAAATGGAGAATAAAATATTTTTCTGTGAACGAATTCATAATTTATTAAAAGCAAACTCTTCATACAATATTTTGTGTAATGCATTTCCGTACTAAACGTTTGACCATGTATTGATTTCTACAGTTTTCTGTAAGTGCTAACGGATATGTATTTCACTGAATATGACAGACATTCTTAAACATGGGACTTTTTTTTTTCTTTTTTTGTGTGTGGGTATGTTTAATGAATAAGTATAAAAAAGGAAACATACATATTTGTTTGCCTGTGTAATTCTTTTTAAACAAAGTCACCTCAAGTTTGCGTATAACTCAGCAACGCAAAAAAGGGAAGGGGGGGGGGGCTCTTAAAGACATGCGATAGAAGTGCAACATTTGTACTACAGGCACACATTTTAATTATTCATCAATTACTTTTGAATAGCATAGATAGTGTTTATCCTTCATTTTTTGTACATATTTGTCACTGTGCATGATCACCTTCGTTCGTACAAAAAGAAATTATCCTTTCTTTACACGTACTAATATTGCCATACAGCCCAATCTGACTAAATAGAAAGTGGCTCAATCGGTAACACGCTGTGCTTCAAACCCATCGGACCCCCGATCGAATTCCAGCCGAGATGATTCAGAAATGTTCAAAACAAAATTTAATGTTTTAACGAAGAAAAAGATCATAATCAGCGAGAAGACTAAACACTACTCACAATGCGTTGGCTATACACGGGTGTTTCTTCGGATGCTCTGTTGATAACCAATAGATGTAATCAACGGAGCACACCCAACCACAGACAACGAGAAGGAAAGTAAGAAGAGCGCATGTGCTACTTTTCGTCACTCAAAAAAATAACCATTTCCGTCACACAAAAATTTGTGGATCAGAATTTCAAAACGCTCGCATAAAAAGTTTCACTTCAAAAATGAAATCTTTTTGAAGAATTTTTGGCCTTATAGCACAACATGTAACTGTAAAGTTACAGAGACATTATTGCGACTTATAATGACCACAGTCAATAAATGACCGAACTGTGACGTCTCACGAAAGTCATGCTGTGACTCATTTGTTACAGGTTTTGAATGTCTTCACTACGACAATTAATTTGTGACTACAATTTTTATTACCACTTTGTTTCTAGTAGTAATTTCTGATTTTTAATGCTTACAATGCACTAGTAGATAACTCAGCTTTTCCATGTAAATATTTTAACATGATCTGTATTTAAGGTCTGTTATAAATAATATGAATGTGGGAGCACTCAAAGGAAGTTTGTGTAGCCTAACATATAGGGGAAAGTAGGGTAATGATCATCACCAAGTAATTCCGCTCTCCCAAACATTTCTAAATAGAGTGGAATTTAAAAGCTGCAATTGATAACGCCATAAATCTAACATAGTTATGAATTTATAGCAAGGACATAGTCATTGTCCGAAGGAAGGTGATTTTGCGATCTGAACATAATTAATTAGCAGAACACTTACAGATAAGTAAGCATTCTTATTTTGAAATGTTGATTATGGTTGTAATATATATGGTAAATATATACATCCATGCCTTTTTTTTATTTTATTTTATTTTATTTATTTTATTGTTTTTTATTTTGCAGTGCTTTTTTAGGACAATTATACTGCATTCAAATCTAACATGGTGATGAAAGGTAATGGCACTCACGTAAGCTGATGAGTTTGTGACACCAACTGCAGCTTCAGTGATTGAAACCAGCTCTTCTTGATGAGTGTCAGTTGATTGATGATAATGATGATCTAGATGATTTGCTTCCAATCTAATAGGTTAAGATATGTTCACAGAAATCTGCTGTTTTCACGGAAAATTCCGGATGGATAACGAAACGTGATTTCGTTACACTCAATATGCGGTAACAATAAGTGGAAAGTGGTCAAATAAAGCCTCATATACTAGTCAAACATGTACCTCAAGGACGTAAACAGCCCATACAACTACATATCGTCGCCTCAGAGCAACAATATTATATTTAAACGTTATTCCTGAGATTAGATATCTTAGGGTTGCTCTGGGGCGACAATATGTATTTTTTGTTATGGTTAAATGTTGTATCAAAACTTTGAGCGCAATTAACCTACCATGTCACATAGTACCGCTCAATCAATGCTGTAGTTAAATGAAAGATTTAGTAATACCCTGAGCCAAATAAAAGAGTGTCTAGTTGTCGGAGAAGTCTGATTGCGGATGGGGAGGTCCTGGGTTTGAATCCCAGCTCGGGCATGGGTGTACTCTCTCTCTCTCTCTCTCTCTCTCTCTCTCTCTCTCTATCCCTCCCCCCCCCCCCTCTCTCTCTCTCTGCTGTCCTTTTACTTTCTTTAAGTGAACGCGTTGCTGTGCTGTGAATGTTTGCCTATCCTGTGAACGGGTTTTTATCGCATGTGTACACTATGCATATTTTTCTTATTACTAGAACCGCACTTTTCTTCGTTTGTGGTGTCATTTTCTTGGAATTTTCGAAAACTACAGGAATTCTTAAATTGTCCTTTCTGACCCAGAAAGAATATTTTGTCCTTTTGAGTGCATTATGAAAAGCGCTTAGTATTTTGTTTTTTTTTTTTTTAAATTTTGTTATTTTATCTTTTTAGTGTAAATGTATTTCAGAAGTAGAATAATTTTACCTTCACGAAACTTCCCCTTATTTTTTCATGTAAATGCTCGGTACTAAAAGGGAAAAAAACCTATATACGTGTCTAAAACTTTAAGCAGTTGGCGCAAAAATTTAATCATTGTTCCTCTCTATTATTTATGCTTGCTAATTTCATGCCTGCTTCAGAGAAGCCTTGATTCAAAATTTTTAATATGATTGCTTTTAACGTTACAGTTGCAAGGCAACAAAATTTGTAACAATGAGTTTTATATTTAGACATTTAATAGGGAAATTACATGAAATTTGCTGTTTTCCATCCTAACTGAAATAATAATTTTATTCTAGAATTTTAATTTTTCAGCGCTAAGTTGTACCTTAAGATTAAGCAAATCGTTTAGTGAAATCCCGAAGTCTCTAAGTAGTCTTGTAGCAGAGGTATAAGTAAAACCAGGCCTCAGATTTCTCCGTGACAATCAGGCCAAGTATAATAAAAGTGCTTAAAAAATATCGATTTTTCAACTTAGCTTAGACAGTTTGCTTAATATGAGTTTAAGTTGCATAAATTTCGAAACTTAAATTAAGGTACTTATTTATCTTTCTTTTCCTTCAAATGCGCTATATTCCTTAATTTTCATTCTCCATTTATCATTTTTAGCAATACGAGTTTGGTCACTTGCAGAGCACTTAAATACAAAACTGCGAGGGAAACATATGGTGAATTCCAGTGGTAACGGAAGGACGGTTTTTGCAACAAAAAAAAATCGATGTATCTCTGTCTGTGAGCATATATACATATTTTTTCAAAACCTGATGCATAGACTTTTATACACATCATAGTAAGTTGCTAAAAAAGCCAAAACCAAGAATTTTTCGTCAGTAACTTTTTTAAGAATCAAATTTAAAAAACGGTAACGGAAGGACATTTTTGCGACATGATTTTCACGCTATCATGTTCTACCCAAAAGTTCAGCCAAACTATAAAAGGGAAAATAGTACAAAAATTAGAGCACATACGGGAGTGTTCAATCATTACTATTTCACCTCTAGTTTTAAAAAATAATTATTTTACGCACATAAATTGTGCATTTGTAAAGGGTAGCGGAAGGACAAAAAGTCCAAAGCAATTAAACTTGATAAATTTCAATTTAAAAACATTTATTCAGCTAATACATCAAGCAGTCTGAAACAATGATATCTAATGCCTGAGCCATTTGTTACAATTCTGAATTCTTTAAATACTCAATAATTTTATTAGAATCCATAGAACATTTATCTTCTTTCTTAAGAATACAAAGATCATTCCCACATTATTATGCATTCTCAAACGAGCTATTTCTATTCCTTTATCTTCTATATAAGGAACCTGTCCAATATTGCTTAGTGTTAATTTCTTTCTCTTCCATCCAACTAGCAAAATTTTTCCAAACGTTAATGAATCCTTTGGCATATTCTTATAATTTGGTGTTTTTGATTCAGCATTATCTTTATTTTTAACATTATTATAACTGTCCTCAGTCTATTGACTTTGAAGTGAAATCTCTTTCGATTTGTTGAAGCAAATTTGCTGAAGTACTTACTATATTCAATAACATAACTTGTTACAGGGTTCCAATAGTGCATATTTTGTGTGTCAGAATGAGAATGGATATTTTTCCATCTTTGTGAAAGTTGATCTTTGAATTTACTGATCTCTTCGTAGTACGTTTAACAGTTAAAGCAGTGCTCTCAACAGTCCTTTCTTGACTTGTGGCAACTAATTTGAAAGCAATTTCAATATTGTATTGTTCCAATATAAATTTCAAGTTTGTAAGCAAATGTTTCTGCTTGAATTGGCTTGTTATATTACAACCATGTCATATAAAAATGATTTGCACATGCTTAGAAACATTTAAGTGTAGTTTTCATGATTTTCATCACATACAATAAAAAAAATAAAATCATAACACTTTTTTTTAATTTAAATAAAAATTTATTTTTTAAGTATAAGCACTTATAGTTTTTGTTCAAATATTACTTATATATGTTTCAAATGTGACTACTAACTTTAAACAATAGTTTGTTTTCTACTGGCATTCTTAAATATTACCCTGTATCACCTCATAGATAAATGTCCTTTCGTTACCGTATTTTTTTGTCTTTCCGTTACCAATAAAAACCATATAAATTAAATATCTATTGAAATTTTAACTACGTCTCTTTGACAAGGGACAAAATTCTGCTTTGCATAAAAAAAACATTAGTTTCTATACCCCATACGTTCTTGGTGAACTAATTGGGATGTGGTGTTTTGGTAACGAAAGGACATCAAATTGTCACCTCAGTAATAGATTTATTTCATGGTTGAAATAAAAGAAATTGGAAATTATTTACCAAAAAGTTCAACTAGACATTCAAAAGATAAAAGTTAATCTAAATATTATTTTCTGATAATAAGTTTATTCAAATTACAGTATGTTACAAAACAGAGATCATTTGCTCTGTAAAAACCTAAAGAGAAAACTTGATTTTGCACTTGATTTTCTGCAAGTCATCAAACTATTTGGGAAAAAAGGTTAAGATTCAAGAAATTCATTTATTTTTGAAGAGAATGATGTATGGCAAGTGGCAGAATATTAATTTTTAAAATTCAAGAGTCATGTCTCCTTTTTCCTGGAATTCACCATATCCCAAATACATAGGTAAAATAAAATTTCTTCTCAACCGAGCTTGATATTACGGATCTTTTAAAATATAAAATGTCTGAAGAAGTAGGCATACAACACTCCTTCTCCAGGGACTAGAGTACCTGAAAAGACATTCTGAATGAGGGGGGGGGGTAACAGTTTGAATTTTTAACCTGGTATGTTGTAAAAGAACAAAACTTTCTCTCCCTTGGCTCAAATAGAAGCAAAATATTAACGCACTTGGGGAAAATCAACTAGAATAAAACGAGTAGAAGGAAGAGGAAAATTCCTTGCGTCGGAATATTTGCTTCACACATTTGTCTCTTCTATTTTTATCTAATAGTAACAGTTGGAACATGTTAAATCTTTTTAGAAATGTCACCCAAATAGAAATAATAAAAATGAAAGTATTTTCTAAATGTGGTCACAAAAATACTAACATAGTTACATACAATTGGAAGTTTTGTAAGAACACCTTCAATAAAATTTTGGACTGATAAATTTGTACTTAATTTCAAGAAAAGGATTTGCATTTAAACGTAGGTGCTTTTTCTATTTAGCACTGACTTCTCTATTTAGCATCTAGCTTCTATGAAAAGTAAGTTTTAACTAGTTTCAAAGACACTTTAAATGACTCACACCACTGTCATTCTAAAATTTACGATGCGGTTACGCAGAGAAAGTGAACTACAAGGTGATCAGAAATTGTGTATCCTTTTGAAAAACTTTGAATGCACGGAATAACGTGTAGATTGGTAAAAATTGACACAAACGCTTGAAACGACATGAGGTTTTATTGTAACCACAGACAAGAAGTTCTGTCTAGAACTAGACGAGCCTACTTTCCCGTATACCCATACTACTTTCTAGTACCTGATCAATATTCTCAAAAAAAAAAGCTAAAATCGCAAGTGTTTTCAAACATATTTTTAAAATACTTTAAGCTGATTTCTAGGAATAAAATATTCCTCACTCATCTAAAAAAAATTAGATGCGTAAAAAAAGGAACAAATAAAATAGCAGCAACTTTTAAACAAAGCAGCTAATACACTTTTTTCCATTAAAAAAATCTTTTAACAGCTTTCAAAACGAAAAAATAATAATTAAAATTAATAAGCTCATTAAAATAAATACATCATATCAAAAAAAAATCGTTTCTTTTTCCCCTGTTGCCAAAAACATTTTTTTAAATGAATTAATGCACTTAACAAAATAAATAAAAACAATAAAATGTCAACTTAAAGAAATAATTTTCATTGTCAAAAAAAAAAAAAAAAAAATCGTCTGTGCATATCTTTATGTAGAAACATAAATGACTTTGAGTTTATTCGCCGAAAACTGAATACCTAAATTCAAACTTTAGCGTAAAAATAAAAACAAGTCAGATCAACAATAATTGTTTCACAGTCAAAACCATAGCTGCGGAGTCGGAGTCAATCTCATTTTGGGGTAAAGGAGTCGGAGTCGAATATCTAAGAATCGGAGTCAGTCATTTGTCCTCCGTGTATAAATTTTTGCCAAAGCTACGAAGTCAGAGTCGAAGTCGGGGAGTCGGAGTTCGATTAATTGTCGGGCACAGGAGTCGGAGTCAAGTGCCCCTAAATTATCGGAGTTGAAGTCTGGAGTTTGGCGTCAAGAGCTATTTCCAACAAAATTTGTTAGAAGTAAATCCGCCTTCAAGTACAGAATCTACATTGACTTTCAGTTTCCCCGTACGTGCTAATGTTAAGGGATTTGAACTGTTCAAAATTGAACGGAAAATTGTTCCAATCAAAAAGATATTTTATATACAAGTTTTTCATCAAAAGCTTTTTCCTACAAAGTTTGTTTGAAGCAAATTTGTCTCACAGTTCGGAATTGCCTTGAATTTCCCCGTAGGCGCTAATGTTAAGTTTTTTGAACTGTTCAAAATTAAACGAAAAATTGTTCAAATCGAAAAGTGAATTATGGGAATGAGATGTCCTTGCCGAGATCTTTCTAACAAAAAAAAATTTGTCCGAATCGGACTATTCATTCAAAAGTTATTGGGGAGGGGGGGGGGGGACAGATAGACAGGCCGACAGACATTTTTCCCCATCTCAATACCCTACTTTCCAATTTTTAATTTTTCAATATTTATCTAATCATTTTATTTATTTTTGACTTTTTTTTTGTTTTTCGGGATATTTTTAAGATGCATTAAGCCTTCTTTCATGCTTTTTTCTTCTTTCTCTGACTTTTACTGGGAAAGTAGGCTAAAAATAAAATTATGCACACGATTTTTATGCAGGATGGCGCTCCACTCCATACTGCTAGACGTGTGAAAGATCTCTTGTGAGGGTCGTTTGATTATGATCGCGTGCTGAACCGCCATGCTTGACCTCTCAAGTCTCCAGATGTCACTCAGAGTGATTATTGGCTCTGGGGATACCTGTAATCCAGAGTTGCCAGATTGGGGAAAATTTGCCCATTTTGGGGAAATCTTGTGCTTTCTGGGGAAATTTTGGGGAAATGGGTTTTGAGGGGAATTCTTTGGGTAAAAATTTTTTTCTTGGGGAAAACCTGGGGATTTTTTTTTTTTTTTTCGTATATAAATTCGTGTCTTTACATCTGGTAGTTACATTGTTTGTATCAAACAGCGTTGGTTTAACTTTGCTCAACTTTATGGAATTCGCATTAATAGTTCTGCGTGAGTAACTAGTTGATACGTGAAACAGGCAAAAATAAGTGTAATGAAGGATGTTCTTGGATAAATATATACAAAAATCATAGTTTAAATGTACATACAGAAGCAGAGTAGTAAATGCGAGTAGAAAAAAAAATATTTGGTTATTTCTTATCTTTCGGTCAGCACCCGCACGGCTTTGCCCGTAGTAGAAAAATTAAAGGGTATTTTGGTTCCCCTGTATATTTACAAATAATGAATTTCTCGCCAATTCACTTGCGTTACGGATCCACATTATGATAACTTGGGTAATTTAGTCGTCCATCTTATGATAATTTTGCTCGGGAAAAAGTTCTTAAAATTGGAATAGGAAAAGAACAAAATCGAATTTTCGAAAAATCGCTTAAAGTTGCACACCCCCATGCTACAAATTTATTCTTTGCCAAATTTCATGAAAATCGGTGGAACGGTCTAGGTGCTATGCGCGCCACAGAGATCCTGACAGAGAGAAAGAGAGAGAGAGAGATATCCGGACAGAGAGACTTTCAGCTTTATTATTAAAGATAAAAAAACGATAAAGATAAAGAAGACAAAAAAAAGCGAAAATGGGAAGAAAAAAAAGTTGGGGAATTTTATAAGAAAATTTGGCTATTTGGGGAAAAAAAAAATTCAAGAGACAAAAATATCAGAGAAAGTCGATTCATTTTATGAAAATATTAGTGGAAAAATAATTTTTGAATTTGGGGAAATTTGATAGAAAACATCGCATTTTGGGGAAAAGTTGGAAAAGAATTGAGGAAACCTGGATTTGACCATCTGGCAACACTGCTGTAATCAACAGTTTACTGCGATCGACCTACGTGAATAGGGATGTTAAAAGATAACATTAAACACCTATGTCTCAACATTATATTTTTCGTGGTTGCAATAAAATCCCACGTCATTCAAATATGTTTGTCATTTTTCACCTATCTGCATACATTATTCAATGTATTATTAATTTTTCAAATGTATACTCCAATTTACTAATCTTCCGTGCATGCATGGAATGTTAGGAGTGAGTAATGATCAAACGAGCAAAAAATGCTGACAGCTGGTTCAATCATCAGCAAGAAAACTCATTAATGTATCTGTCATCCTCACATACACAGCAGTTTCGGTATGGTGGATAACTTTAGTGAGCTGGTCAGTATGATTCAGCATTTTGTGCTAGCATGTTACCTCAAAATTACCCTGAGCAGCAAGCTAACTTTGAGCAAGGTTAATAATTCCTTTTAAATAATATTAATGATAACTATTTCTTCATTTTGGATAATTTTAAGAGTTTCTCTTTCGTTTTATGCTAATAGATACAACAACCCCATTGAAATAGGCCTGGCGTAGTTAAAAGTAGAGAAAATGTGGCGTAAATTTACGTTGAATGACTGTAGCTTCTAAGTAGCGACACGTCCGCCATCTTGAGGCTAAACGATGCTCTCTTTTAAGGTCTGCAAAAGTGAAGTGGCGTGTTTTGCATCTCGAATGTGGTGTTTCTTAATTGTGGATTAGCATGGAGTTAATGAGAAACCACGTTGAAGAAGCAAAATATGTTACTTCACCATAGCAGACATAGAAGAAAGCATCGTTTAGCCCCAAGACGTCGGACGTGATGCTACTTTATTCGAGATTTAACTTAGAGGTGGCACAATAATTCACTGCTGTTAGACGAAGGTTTTCAACACTGTAATAGTGTTGTCACCAACTCGAGCGCCTGCAAATTGAGTATAAATTCCTTGCTCTTGGTTTTAAGGAAATGTTAATGATTAACAGGTACTTTAAAAGCTTTTCTTACATGAAGAAACAATTGCTGTGTTACAGCCCTACGTCAAGGTCTTACAATGCCCTCAAACCAGTTAAAAGCTCTTGAATCTTGATGTATGGGACAGATTTTTACCCGAAGAGCCGGTGCACGGGCTTGTCGTTGCTCGTGTAGAAGCTTGTTTTATCTAAATAATAAAATATTTAATAACTTTTAAGTCTAAATGTTTGTTTGTTTTTTTAACCTTTTTACAGTCCACGCTAATTTTAAGTAGAGAACGTCACCAACAACCATATCTAAGAAGAAATGCGTACTTTTAGGATTCAGGACTGTCATTACAAAGAACTATAAGTATAGAGCTAAATTGCAAAAAAGTAGGTCCAATATGATATGAATGCAGTTCAGTTATCCAAACTATACCAAATATTCAAACGAATGTGAAAGTTATCTTTCTCTTTAACTGAAATTATTTCCTGTGTCACATTTATCCACCGCAGTCTTATCTAATAATGAAAGTTGACATAACAGGTTAGGTTTCTTCTAGAGGAACTCTCTAAGGGATTTTTGTCGGAGCCAAACGAAAACCAGAAAATAATCGAATTTGTGTGGGATATTAGTAATTTTTATGATAACATCTCATTTCTGGAAGTTGGAATCTTCTTTGATTGTATTCTTTATTTAAAAAAATGTACTTGATTCATTTCCATACGAAAAATTAAGACTTTCTTTAAACACTGCAAATACAAAATCTAATAAACATGGTATTTATGAGTACGTATTCGCTTCAACCTTCCGCTGCTCATTTTGTTTTGACGAGGTTGCTTCAAAATGTGCATTTTTTATGTAAAAACGACTGTAAAAAATATATAAAAACCACTTAGAAACAGATTATTTACGCAACTGAAATTAGGAATTGTGCTTACTAAAATAAATCTCAAAAAAAAAGAGATTAAGCTCGAATTCTTCACAAAATTCGAGGTTATTTACAAATTTTTTTTTAGTTTTGGTTAGCTTTTTTTTAATTTCATTATTATTGTTATTACTATTATTATTATTAATGTCGTGTAATAGTTTAACAACAAATACCTAACAGTCTGCTAGCCGTTTTTCTTTTCTTTTTTTCAGTCGGTAAATAGCTTGCAAAATAACGATCTGTCAATTTAAATAGTCCAAATAATGCAATATTGGCACTTGGCCTGTGAAATAGCGTGATAAAGTTAAAAATTACGAAAAATCTAAAGAGTGTAAAAATGTGTTAAGTGTGTAAAAAATGTAAGATGAAAAAATTTTATTACCTTTAACCTTTCGAAATGTGCAAAAATCATCTAAAATACAATGTGCATTCCAAGGTACAGTATCTGATTTCCTCATCACGTAGTAACTCAACGGTAATAACTAGACTCAACTATGTAATAACTAGACAGAATCATTTTCCCTCCCCGGCATATTTTATCTAGATCCAAGTACTCCGTTCAATGATGGTAAGTTTACTGTACTATACTATACAAGAAGCTAACCAGCTTCATATGCACCAGAAAACTGCGAACGTAGTCCTTTGCTTCGGTAAGGAACAGTTCTTAGCAGAACTGAAATTTCGTTCTTAGTATAGTGAGTTCATTACTTTAAAAGACTCTGAGATAAATACAAAACGAGAAAATTATTAAGTTTTAAGATAAGTTAAAATTAGATATGAGTCTTCAAAAAACAACCATAGAACTCTGTAAATCGTTTTTGGGTACGTTCGACGAACCTCACCGGTCGACCGGTAAGTAACCGGTTACTTACCGCAGCGTTCTATGATCAACCGGTTACCATTCTAAGCAGTTGATAGGTTGATTGGAGCACGTGATCATTAGTTGTCACGTGATTAACTAACCGGTCGCTCTCGGTCGTGCTCGTCGAACGCAACCTTTGTATGTAGCCGTTGCCAGTACAGAATTAACAAATATTTTCAAGCAACGGCGCCCCCTTCTTGGGTAATTCATTTAGCGGTAGAATTACGGTAACCGGGACGCGGAGATAAATGTTTCATTCTGGAAACTCGCTACCTCAATTGGCTACAGAGCAATATTAGCAACCGTACAACAAAGCTGATTCGCTATTCGTTTGGCCAATCGGCGATACACAAAATTGCAATTGATTTGTCTTATAAATCTTTTTTTGAGCAATCACGATCATAGACTAATAATAAGAGTAGACCGAGATATGGCAACCCTTTTGCTGCTCATAAACCAAACCATGTGACTGGTGGATATCCTAGCAACAGCGGGCGTTGATCGTAGCAGACGATCAACGCTCGCGAGAAATAAAATAAATAGAATTGATGGAACTCGGAAGAATGATCTTTTATGGAGTCCGATTTGTAAATTTGTTATTCTAAGTTGTAAATATTTTGTTAATGTAGTGAGTTTTTCGTTTAGATAGTATTGTGCATTCTTTATTCAATTTCAATAACACTCTAAGCAATTAAAGATGCAAGCCCCCAAAAAGAATCGGCAAACGGTAAGATTTTTGCCTACAATTTCAATTTAAGATACCGATTAGTACATTTTTGCGTTAACGCAAAACGTTTACGCCATTACGTTAACGCCAACTCTGACGTAGTAGTTCCGAATGAAATAAAAGTTACTGAAAACTGAGACCAAAAACTATTACTAATGTCAAAATAATGCATAACTAAAAAAAAAAAACAGTTCAATCTCTGCACTTGGAAAAAATTTTTTAATGAAAACACATTGTCTTAAAATACATGTCGAGTGTCAAACTATAGATAATGCTGCCATCTAGCAACCATGCTGCCAAAGTCTTCGCCAAGCCCTTCCACTAGTCACGTGATACATCTATGAACCAATTTTCTTCATCAGCAAGATTGAAAAAGCTCGGTCTACTCTTATTATTAGTCTATGATCACGATTGCTTATTGCTTTCATTTGACTGTCCTTGACGTTACGGTTCCTTTTTCAGCTTGGACCAGGGCTGCAGCCCCACCGGCGGCGGCGCGGCTGGACCTGAGCACTGTCCACCGGAATCCACTTTTGCTGGGCGGTGGCGTCCATGTCCTACACACGCATGCTCATATACACTCCCCTACGTGCGCACGCCTTTACACACATACACACGCCTACGTGCACACACGTAAGCCTACACACACAACTATACACACGTAACCACCCAGGATGAGGGACATGCTTGGGGGGGAGCCGTTTCTAGAAACAATAACTCTAATCAGTAGGGTCTTGTCGCAACTCGTGATTGCGAAAAACATAATTTGAATTCAAAGTTTCGGAATTCAAATTAGAGTTGATTGGGGGAAGTAAGGCACAGATTTTACTTTTTTTTTAATTCTATAGAATTATGTTTTTTAATTTCTGAAAGTTGATTTTTTTTCTGAAAATTGGCAACGTAAACTGTATTTTTTCAATTTTTAGATCGTCGAAACATTTTATAAAGTTTTACATCGTGGAATGTTTTTCACTCTTAACTATTTTAAGTTGTTGATTTAAAAATTAGTCATTCATATCTTTTGGATATTTTTTTTTTTTTAGATTTTGCTCGCCGTAAGTACTTTCCTTCATATTTTATTGTTCCATCTTTAATTTAAAATTTATTAATTATTGTAATTATTCAGTAAGGTAAAATTGAAATTTGCAGTTATATGATGACATTCTCTGACTGGATCTTTTCGTGTAGTTTAATTTATCTAATAGATTATTTTCGTTTTTCTGTTACACTGTACATCATGGCGTTTTCTGTTTACTTGACGATTTATTTAATACTTTCATGTCGTTTTCGATCCAACTTTTAATGTTGACAAATTTTGTTAGAATTTATTTTACATTTTTTGTTCCTTAGAATTTGTTTCAATGTGTTTTGGTAGAGTAATTTAAATTTTGATGGAGTTGTTGATTAATTTAATTAGAATGTTATTTTACATTTTAACAGAGCTTTAACGTCATTTTGTAGTATTTTTAATTTATTTAGATTTTTTTTTTTTTTTTTTTTTGGAATTTTAATAGTGTTAGTGTTACATAATGTTTCGTTTCCTTTTTGCTCATTTCGCTCATTGCTAGATATGTATTTTGTTCGAATAAAATGTGCACGCTTTGGCAAAAACAGTTTAAGCTTTTTTTTTTTTTTTTGAGCAATCACGATTGCTTATTCTTCTCACTTGACTGTTTTGATGTGCTTTCATTTTATTCTCCCGCCAGCACCCTCCGCAGCACCACCGTCGACCGGCTCCTCACGATGCTGCTCTTATAGCGAAAGCCGTCTCCAGGTTGCATACATATGCACACACGCGCATACCTACACAACTACACACACACTCACACACACAAATACATACACCTACACACATATACAAACACATACACACAAACACACACTCAAACACATACACACACGCGTACATACACACACCTACACATACATACAGACACCTACACACAACCACCCAAACACTCATCACACTCATGTCTACACACAACTACCCACACACTCGTCACACTCATGACTACACACAACTACCCACACACTCATGCCTGCACACAGACACAAACACATATGTCTACACACACATACACATTCCCCACGACATACAAACACTCATACACACAACTAATCACACACTCATACCTGCACACAGACACAAACACACATGCCTACATACACATACCCCCTACACACAAACACCCCCCACACACACAAACACACACACACACACACCCCACACACACCCACACACACAAACACATACACATCAACACACATGCCTACATACACACACACACACACACTCGTGATTGCGAAAACCATAATTTGAATTCCAGATGTCAAAATTCAAATTAATTTTTGATTTATTTTATTTATTTATTTTTTGCATTAAATGTTTTTGAAAACTATCAATTATCTCTTCCAAATATCCATTCCTCCACTCTTTTTTTTTCTTTCAAGTATTTAACTGTTTTATCTCTTAAAAAAATGCTAGAGCTATACTCTATGATTTCCTAAATTAGGTTTAATAATGTTTCTTTGTATATTTTGTTACGTTATCATCATTTGAAAGAGGAAAAAGAATTTTAATATATTTTATTTCTTTGCGGTTACGATTAGAGAAAGAAAAAAGTTAACAGACTCTTTGTTACCAAGGTTTGAGTCATCGAAAGCTCCGCCCATTTTTTTTTTTTTTTTTTTTTTTTTTGGGTGGGGGGGGGAGTCCATTCTTATTGGTGGATTTCCTTTGTTTACATTGAAATACTTTGTTTACACTAAGTCGAAGGTGCCAACTTTGGCTGTTTTTGAAAAAATCCGCTAACGCGACCCCGTTACCGTAATTCTACCCATTTAGCTGTAGCAACAACAAATCAAATATTTGCATTTCAAAGAAAAGGAAATTGCATCCCAGGGCAAAGCGGGCGTCGAACCCGCCACTTCTTTTCTTTGCGCACAATCAGTTGCTAGAGCAAGTGTTTCTGATCTCAGCTACTATAAGATGAATGTTGCATGGAAACTGCAACGAAAAATTCATGAAAATGGATGATATTTACCAAAAATGGTATTCTACTCGTAAACTGTTTCCTCGCAAATCTTCATAAAAATAATAGCAAATTCACTGATCGAGTAAGGCTGACGTCACCATCAATGAAACTCACGCCACAGCATGATAATTTAATAATATTTTTTGTTAATGTTTGACATGTAGGGAGCTTTATTTTGACGAGGCTGAACTGGATCCAGTATCTTAACTGTTTTACTGGTAAGAGTCATTTTAAGAGAATAAAGAAATGAAAAAGTGGTCAACCATGAACGCTATCTACCCACCACCACACTAGAGTAAAAAGGAAAAAGAAATAAAAAGTTGAATACCTTAGAGAAAAAAATATATAAAAAGATAAATTAAACATTTTGTAGGTTGGAAAACATTAATTTATTACTTCCTTTTACAAAAAAGGAGGTGTTGTATTCGGGAAAAAAAATTCACCCAAAAATCGGCCTTAATTTCCATTTTGCTCATTCCCAAGTGAATGTTAAGTTTTTTTTTTTCAACCTGACCACACGTGGAAATGTGCCTAGGAACGTACAGACACATTAAATGTCCATTTAGACGATCCCCGATTTAATTACAACGAGTTTTCTCGTGACGTCTGTATGTACGTATATATGTGCGTATGTGTGCATGTGTGTATATGTCGCATAACTCAAGAACGGAATGTCCTACAAAGTTGAAATTTGGTACATAGACTCCTAGTGGGATTTAGTTGTGCTCCTTCCTTTTTGGTTGCATTCGTATGCTTCAAAAGGGGTCTTTTGCCCCTTTTGGGGGGAAAATCATTATTAATTTCGATGTAAACTCACATGGTGTTATAATTTGGCGGAAAATTGGCGATATATCGCCAGTCCTTTGGCCGCCAAGTTTTGTTGCCAACTTAGCGACAAATTTGGCGATTTTTAAAAAAAAGATATTTTTTTTTTTAATCTGGTTTTAATTTGGCCACTGTTTCTGATATTTAGAGAGTAAACTTTTGAATCATATTTAAACTGCCAAAAATGAGAAAATGACATTAAATTGGAGTAAAAGGAAGTCATGTGATGCACACATCAGCTCGTTTTATCGTTCCTTCTTTCTAAGGGATAATAATGCGGTAAGAACAGAAACCAGTATAAATACAGAAAGGTCGATGGTGAATAAAGAAGATGTAGAAAACACTCCGCTATTTGATATTCAACCAATAACTCATTTTGGATATTTTCGCGCTGAAAGAACTTTCGAAAAATACATTACTCACAGCCGGAATATATCGGAAATTTTATACTTTCTGGGCCATAAATTTGGGCTGGTGATAAAGTGTAGCGGAATAAATTGATCCTGCATTGGAATTCAAATTGAAGATGAACGAACGAGACGGTCTTGTTTCTTTTGGTGTATGAAAATAAGAACTCTATAAAACAGTGATTTAAAATTAGGAATTCTTATGTTCTTCAAACTTTTTTTTTATAAGTTTCTCCTTTTTTGATTTTGTTTTTATGTTGTTTCTGCAGTATACGAATCTTGTGGAATAATTTAAAAGCAATGTATTTTTTGGAAAATTACACATGAGGTGAAAGGTAGCTAAATGAGAGTGTCAGCATATTTTCTTGCACGTTTCACAGCAATTTCACTACTTTGTTTGCACAGCAAATATAAATTTCGCAAACATTTGATATATATATATATATATATATATATATATATATATATATATATATATATATATATATATATATATATATATATATATATATATATATATATTTTTTTTTTTTTTTTTACTGTTTTTACTTCCTCCAGTCCAAGGAAGTATTGTATTCGCGAAAAAAATTTCACTCAAAAATCGGCCTTCATTTCTATTTTGTTCACCACCAAATGAATGTTGGGGTTTTTTTCCGACTCGACCACACGTGGATATATGCCTAGGAACGTACAGACACCTGAAATATCCATTTTGACGATCCCCGAGTTGATTACAACGAGTTTTCTTGTGACTTCTGTATGTACGTATGTATGTGCGTATGTGTGTATGTATCTCGCATAACTCAAAAACTGTATGTCCTAGAAAGTTTAAATTTGGTACGTAGACTCTTAGTGGGGTCGAGTTGTGCACCTTCCCTTTTGGTTGCATTCGGATGTTCTTAAGGGGGTCTTTTCTCACCTTTTTGTGGGGAAATCATTGTTAATTTCGATGTAAACTCAAGTGGTGTTATAATTTGGCGGACACTTGGCGATATATCGCCAGTCTTTTGGTTGCCAAGTTTTGTCGCCAACTTGGCGACAAATTAGGAGATTTTTTTTTTTAATCTGGTTTTGATTTGGCCACTGTTGGTGATATTTAGAGAGTAAACTATTGAATTACATTAAAATTGCCAGTAATCGGAAAATGACATTAAATTGGAGTAAAAGGAAGTCATGTGATGCACACATCAGCTTGTTTTACTTTCTTATACAAAAAAGGAAGTATTGTATTTGCGAAAAAATTTTCACTCAAAAATCGACCTTAATTTCCATTTTGCTCACCCCCCGAATGAATGTTGAGTTTTTCTTTCGACTCGACCACACGTGGATAAGTGTCTAAGAACATATAGACACGTGAAATATCCATTTTGGCGATTCCCGAATTAATTACAACGAGTTTTCTCGTGACGTCTATATGTACGTATGTGTGTACGTGCGTTATGTATGTCGCATAACTCAACAACGGTATGTCCTAGAAAGTTGAAATTTAGTACGAAGACTCCAAGTGGGGTCTAGTTGTGCACCTCCCCTTTTGGTTGCATTCGGGTGTTTCTAAGGGGGCTTTTTGCCCTTTTTGGGGGGGGAAATCATTGTTAATTTCGATATTCTTGGAGGGATACTTAGCGATATATCGCCAATGTTTTGGTCGCCAAGTTTTGTCTCTAAATTTGGCGATTTTTTTTTTTAATTTGGTTTTAATTTTACCATTGTTGGTGGTATTTAGAGAATAAACTCTTGAATCACATTAAAAATGCCAATAATGGGGAAATGACATTGAATTAGAGTAAAAGGAAGTCATGTGATACACACATCAGCTCGTTTAATTTAATCACCAGAACGCAAAAAAAAAAAAAAAAAAAAAAAAAAAAAAACACCATAAACTGCATGAAAACTGAACTGGTAAGTTCAGACAATCAAACTTCTAATCAATCTTCTAGACGTGTGCTGTTCCATCTGCTGTTAAACTGAAGTACAGGTCGTACTGTCGAAGCACACTATCATAACAAGCATCGCTCTTCGAAAGTTGCAGTGTAAAGATGGATCAGTTTTTAGATCGCAACGATGATCCAGTCATTGAATCTTCGGCCAAAAAGCGAAAAACTTGCCAAAAATTCCGTGAGGAATATAAAAGCACTTAATCATTAATTATTTCATCTCTAAAGACGGGTTATGCAAGACGTACTATTGGCTATAGCGATTTTTCAGTTGAACATGTTGATGGTGATGATTGCCGCAATCACGTTACTTCAAATAGACATGTTGACCGAGTGAAAGGTACAGGTAACTATCAAGAAGCGAGTTTTTAAAATCAATATTTTATTATCTTAAAATATTCTGTATATCATTTTTTATTCCGTATTAATATTTTTTATATCATATTTGAAATTTGTTAAGTATCTTTATACTGTTGACAATTCATCAAAGTATATCACATTTGTTAAATCTACGTCAGCAACCACACACCTCTCCCCTCCCCCTTGCAAAATGCTGCTACGATTTTCAATTTTCAAAAGTTGGCAGCTCTGAGTATAAGTCTAGCTCTTTGTTTTTTACATTTTTTAGAGATGAACTTACTGCTTAATACCCAAGTTTTGCGTTCAATTTCCGAGTTAAACTGCGCCGTATCTGCAGACACTCGCTAGTGAGATAAATTTACTCACTCTCAGTTTCAATGAGATGACGTCTGCCAACAGTTCGATTATTCCATATTCCTGACTGATGAGTCCATAGCAAGGACGAAACTGCAGTCTCTGGATAGAATAGCCGGGCTGTCTGTGTCATGCCAGTAATATTTTAGAATTTCGATTTTTCAGAGGTGTAAGACACCCCACCTTACCAGTCAAAGGTTAATAAAGAGGGTCATTTGTTATGATACTCATGCATTTCAGTGACATTAATCCTTTGTTAAATCCCATCTGCTTCAGATCATTTTCTTCTTTTTAACTACGGGTGTGACTCACTGTAGCAAAAAGATGCCGACCCTGGATTCAAACCATTCTAATTCAAAAGATATGATGCATATATATTACAATGAACTCGCTAAAGGTTAATGCATGAAAAACATAAATGTCTTATCAGATCTTTCACTGATCACTGATATTCTTTAATTTGGAAAATATTCCAAAACATCCTCTTTTTTTTTTCCTTTCCTTCCCCCGACCGCCTTCCTTTTTTTTAAAATGGAATTCATCTGCATTACTAGGGTGCACCATTCATATATTTCTTCATTAAAAATACTCCATGGAGCAGGGACATTGATTAAATCTTCGGCACTCTTGATCACCTCACAGAATTTAAGGCCTCATATAAATTCCGCTTTTACGATCGCTACTTTTAAGTATTTCTTCCTAAATGGTAATAAAAAGTCTCAAATACTGCTTCATTAGTAAACGGTTACATAAATTAGAACGAGTAAATCTATTTTATCAAGATTAGTGGCTTCGCCTTTTTTTCGAAATCAGATCGAAACACGCGAGGTAAATGAAAGACACGTTATTTATGATGGACATGTAACCTACCCAGGTATGAAGTCAAAAAAATAACGACTTTTAGATGCTCCATTTGCCATCTCTCATTAATGATTGACTTTTCGATTCGTAATTAGTGTTTTAGATGGCAAATGCGTGATTGAATTTACTTTTTTTATCCTCACTGTATTTCCAAATATAGAATTAATTGATTGCAGTAGAATTTCTCAGTTTATGATACTTCCCAGTATTATTGGCCTGCCATTTTGGCAAGCTAATAATTCATTTATAACTAAAATTAAAAATTTAAAAACTTAGGGACTGAGTAGCAAATGTAGAATCAAGAGGAAAAATTGAAAACCCTTTTATAAGCCTTATACAGTAAAACCTGCGAAGTTGATTATCCTTGTAAGTTGACCACCTGTCTAAGTTGACCGCTTTTTTCAGGCACGGAATTAGCCCTTATCATATAAATCAACCTTTGTAAGTTGACCACCTGTTTAAGTTGACCACTAAAATAGTGCACCGCAAGTGGTCAACTTACACGGGTTTCACTGCACTACTAAAATCAATTGCAAGTATTTTATTAAATAGAAACTGGCAAACAGATAAAAATTTTAAATCATTGTACTTTCTTTCTTTGTCGGTCAATAATGAATTCGGTTAACAATCGTAATAAAGGCTTAACTGTATTTAAAATATGCTTTAAAAAAACGATATAACTCGAATTCTATTTATCTTTCGAATCTTATTCTTTATTATACTTCTATATTCTATAGAAGTTCCAAACACATTCTATCACAGAAAAAAATAACCTTTTGTTTTGGTACTAAATTTTTCAATATACTTTAAAATATATGTTTTCCCTGCAAAAATCGCAAAAAACCTTTTAGAGGTTTTTAATTAATATTTTCGTTAAGTAATGCCATCCGAAGACCAAACCTAGCTAAGAACACCCTCGATAAACTCTCCTTTCGAAATAAAAAAAAAAAAACTTTTTAAAAATCGGTTCATCCGTTTAGGCACTAGAGTGCCACAGAATACAGATACACGGACACATCAAACTTATAACCCCATTCTTTTTTGTGCCGGGGGGTTAAAAATGGATTCAGTAGTCTTCATTTCTTCTTTCTTTCTTTCTTTTTTTTTTTGCAACTATACGATAGTTTAGGAGTATTTCCTCAGTTTTATGTTAACAAATGCAATAATACTATTAAAATATACTGCCGTGTGCAGGTAAATGGCAGTAACTGCAAATTTTTCATTTTTCATTTTTCTGCATTTTTGTCACCTATTGTACGTTATCTTTACTGTACAAGCTCGCTTATTTGGTTTCCACTGAAAAAAAGGTACGAAAAAGATGTCTGATTCCAACATTTCCCTATTGTTAGTATTGAAACCAAAACGCGTTTCTTCAAATATCTCGAAAACTCATTTCTGCAGATACTGCCGTTTACCTGCACACGGCAGTATAGTGAAACAGATTAAAATAGAGGAGTTACAATGAATAGCTGTAAATTTATTCAAGTCTGACTTCTATGCAATGAATTTTCTACGTGTCGACGATTTTATCAGGAACCAGACAATTTTTTCATCCGTAAATTTGACTTATTGAACTTGATGGCCGGAATCTTGACTCGATAATTCTTCAAGGCTCAAACGAAGTAGCAATAAAAGAAAGTGCTGCCATTTAATTCCTACTAAATGCTGATTCGAGAAAACGACAAAAGAAGATGCCATTTCTGCTTCAGCGGATGATTGGTTGACGAGATTTCCGTAGTCCTCGTCCGGATTTAATTGCATTTCTGTGCATCTTCTATGATACTCGACTGGAAAAATTCTTCCTACATTGTTTTTGAATCGCCATAGTTTAGCGCATGGGATCAGGAAAGAAAAAGACGACTGCTGGTAATTAGTTTGCAAAGCCTATGAGGATATGAGTTAAAGAAGACCGAATAGTAATGGTGTTTTTCGATTTTTGATTAATTTACGTACAAATGAGGTTGTTTCCTTCAGTCAAAAGTACTACTTTTAGTCACTAAAATTGATAGAATAAGAAAAGAAAAAACAGAGTAACATTGACCCAGAAATTACTTTCATTTTCCCTACAGTTATTTTTTAATTAATTTTTTTAAATGTCCGATTTTTTAAACAAGGCGTGGTCCTTATGACGTCACAAATATTGTGTTTTGGTGCATCTGTCTACAGCGTTTCCACGTTATGATAATCAAGAAGCGAATTAAATATTGCACTCTACGCTTTTTATCAACCATATCGTTGCCAATACACGTGAGTAAAGATGCGAATTAAACATTTTGCTCCGGGAATGGCAACAGTGGATGGCATTTCATCATTTGTGATGTCATCGACAGAAGCGTAAACAATGAAAGCGCACCGATTAAAGTTTTTTTTTTTTTTTTTCAAATATTAACTTTTAACATATTATTTAAAAAATTGTCAGATCCTATGTTTTTAAGCATGCTTTTTCAGAAAAAAATACTTTTCAAATTTTGGAAACGACCCCATTAGAGTGAAACGGAAATAGAAAAAATAATAACTTGATTTTGTTTTTTACAAATGCAGTTTTCGTTATCAAAGATTGCAACCAGGTGGGCAGTTCTCAAAAGGTGGGAGCAAACACAGACCTCAACTTTGAAGCTTCAACACCAAATAACTTTCATTTTAATTAACTCAAAAATTTTTTAGTTAAATTATAATACTGTATAGAGACAAGAATTGACATAAATTATGGAAAAAATGCTCTTTAAATGCCCTTAAAAAATATTTTCTTTGCTAAAAGGCGCAATTTTGGACATACCAAAACGTTAACTGAGCAAATGTACCATTAAAGAAAATTTTTTTAAAATTATTTCCATACGTTTCAAAAAAAATTTAAAGGTATGAATCTTACACTGAACAATTTTTTGTTAATATTTTACACAAATAACAAAAGTAAAGACAGATTATTCACTTTGTAAACGATTTTAGAAAATAGTAAGTTTGAAATTTGATGCATGTCCAAAATTTACGATCTTTACAATGCTATTTTTTGAGAACTAAGTATATGATGTTTTCATTTTAAAGGTATTTATCGAGCCTCGGAATCAATTTTTAATTGTTTAAAAGTGTTTTCATAAGCTTTTATGCAGTATCTTAGAAGAAAAATAATTTTTTTTAAACGTACATGTGAGATGTCCAAATGGCGTTACGATCTTGACGCCGATAATTCTGTCCATTTATTCATAATTTTTGCTGATCTACTGTCTTCTAACCTCAATAAAAAACGTTATTATAATGTTATCTTCTTTAATCCATTGGTATTCTGCATAATTAATATGTTACACATTGAACAATACATAAATTACAGTAGAAACATGGCTGCTTATGATCGAACCGAAAGCCATTTTGCGCTAAAATCGCCAAGCAAACCTCCGTTGGCGACAACACAGTATACGATAAGCTAAAGGTTACCAGAGGGGAATTCCAATTTGACAAATGTAGTTTTTCGTCAGGTGTACCAGTTTTGGCGACTTTATCACCTGCGCTAGCAATTTTTTTTTTCCGCTTTTATTATTTTAGAATTCTTTTTCTCTTCTTTCTTTTGGAAACATAATTTAACGATCTCCAAATAGAAATACGAATTTCTTTCTTCAATAATTTTTTTAGACATCATTTTAATTCTTATGACATTAGAAAAAATATTCATTATTAAAACTGATGTCACTTTTTACAATTGTATTATTTTTAATTTGAAGCTTTTTTTTAACCTTGCATCAATTTCTTCAAAATCATTCCAAAACTTTATTATATGTAAGGAGCAGCATGTATAGCCATTCAAGTATTTCATTAATATCCTCTTTATTATTAAATTGCAAAATCTAAAAAGTAGTAAATAAAATTTTCATTGGAAAAGTTAAAAATCAGATTAACAATTGTCAAAAATGGTGAAACTTACGTTATGATGATGTCCAGAATCCGTTACCTACAGGAAAACAATGTAAAAATCTGTTACCTACAGATTGCTGATTTAATTTGCTAATTAACAATTTTTACAAATACCTGCTGTCTTTTCATGTTCATATATTGTGTTCTAGGTATGCATACTATAGAATAAAATCAAAATTGATGTCAAATTCGAAAATTTTTGAAATTGCTCAAAGTTAACTTTTTTGTTCCCACCTTTTGAGAACTGCCCAGGTGCTTCTAAAAGTTATAGCTTTACATGAATTGCAGTCAATATTTTCAGTTTTTTTTAAATGCATGCTAAATATCATTACGGATAGACGTATGCACAGGGGTTTGCGCAGAACTTTTGGGGTTCGTCACAAATGACTTTTTCGGGCCCCTTCCATATTGTTTGTCCCTATATTTTACGCCTAGTTTTGAAAATATTGGGCCCCCTTCAGGCTCGGGCCCGGGCCAACAGATGTCCCCCCCCCCCATTGTGCACGCCCTTGCGTATGTATTACATGTTACATGCAGTTAGAAATGTGCGCAATTATACAGAGGGTACTATACGTAAATTTTAATATTACAAAAAAATTTATTTTTTTTTTTCAAATGAGAAAAAAGAAAATGAAAGGCATATTGTAAATGAATTCATTTAACTATATTTAGTTTAAGGAATTCTTCAGTCATAGAGTAATCGTGAATACGTACCGTATCAAAGAGTTTAAAGTCAAATTTTAAAATAGATAACGTCCAGGGAACATCTAATCCAAGAAATTACCAGGAAAGAGAAAACAATAAGATGAGGTTTTGCCCGTAAAATAGTAGGGGAGGTGAGGTACCTCGGACCTATTTTCACTTTTCAATTTTTAATTTCATAATTATTTGCCAAATCCAATTACAAATACCTTTAGTTAAAACTTTATGATTTTTTACCCAACATGTAAATTTCTTAAAAATTTATTTAACTTATTTCAATTACATTTTTAAGAAAAAACAAAAGAATGCAATTAGTACCGAGGTACACCACTGGTGGTGTACCTTGGGTCTTGGGATGGTGTACCTTGGACCAATGATTAACAAGTAAAGAAAACATGATTTTTAGTAAGAACATCACTATTTATCAATCAGTAAACCACACATAATTTTGGAAATACATTTTTTATTTGTTTCAATGATAAATAAAAATTTAGATCTTATTAGCTTATTACGGTTCACTTTTTTAATAAAATGAAAAGACGCTCTAGCTTTTAAAAACCATAATAAAGATTATTTTTTTAAGCTACACTTATTTCTAACTAAGATTGTAATCGGATAAGTCAATTCCAAATGTTAACTTCTCGAGCTGCCTTTAAGATCCACCAGTTAGTATTGGGTGTGGTAGCTTGAATATGATATCCTTTTTGTCAACTTCATAAAGGGTAGGATCTTCTCTGGTGAACTTTTGACAGTTTGGATCTGTTTTTCAGATATTACATTTATATCCATCATCAGCAATAGAAATAATCTCTGCAAGAAAATATTTGATAGTTTTCTAGCCAGAGAATTTCACCAATATAAAAACACCAATTTGAATATTGACGTTATCTGGATCTTCTAGCTCATTAAAATGATGATCTGAAATATCAGTATCCTCATATAAATCTTTAATATTCTCAGGTTCAGACTCGGGGGATAATAAAGTTTTCTTTTACCTGCGGTTTGGTAGGGGTTTTACTGTCTTAGTTTGTTTTACATTTCTATTTCAAGACTCTCTTTATCGGGTGTGTCGGTCAAAATACAAGACTTTCTTTTAGGTCTCCTCCTATGAAATTGTTTTCTCGGTAGTCCCTTTGGATATGGCCTTATTTCTTCAGGAGTGACAAAGGCTTGGCAAAGAAATACTAGCTTCTGATGTTGACACACCAGTAAAATCATTTTGTGTGTTATTTTCTTGTTACTTTTGCATTGAGAGATCTGTGACATTTGATAAGAGGAAATCAAAATCCTGAGAAATATTTTGATTCAGTATATGTAAGCCAGTGACGTTAAAGCCATTGATTATATTTGATAATATGAAGGCCAGTGGGAATGCTCGTCCAACTAGTCCAACAAACTGGAGAACATGTAATTTTAGGAGTTGTATTAACTATGCAGAAATGTGTACCTTGGACCAGTCCAAGGTACACCACTTGTATTAGGTTCGAGGTACACTACTTGGTTATAAAAAACAAAATAGCTGACCATCCTGTTACAGTTAGGCCTAACTTTGTTTCAAGCACATGGTGTTATAGCTAGAACATGACTGTATAATGCATGGCCTTCATTTCAGAATAAACAATATTTGTTTCATAATAAAAAATACATAAAAGTATCTGGAAAAACTTACTTTTGAATGGCATATTTCTTTTTTTAATGATACTTCCTTCAGATGAGCTTTCAACAAAACAGAAAGGTTTGCAATGAGACGTCTAGTGGCAAATACTTTAACTACACATGTTGCTATTCAAATATTTTAATAAGCAGAGCTACAATCAGCCAAGGTCCAAGGTACACATATGTCCGAGGTGCACCACTTACCCCTAATGATAATAATAATAATAATAATAATAATAAAACAAAAAAGAATAAGTGAAAATAATAATTAAAAAAAAGAATCAACAAAAAAAAATAAAGCAAAAAAAATATTTAATAAAAATAAATATCGTTTATTTATACGGAGAAAGCAGACAATGATAAAATTCCAAAGAATGAATTTCACTTCTCAAGAGGCTATGGATTACGAGATGGTGATCTACAAACCGTGAAAACAATTAGATTTGCATATTCATAATAGCCAATGATCGAGTAACACTCCTGACGTCATCAACAATGAAACGGCATGATAATTTGATAATATGTTTTGGCAATGTTTGACATGCAGGAAAAGGCTTTATTTTGGCAAGGCTGAACTGGATCCGGTAATTTAACTGTTTTATTGATGAGACTTTTATTTCAGTGGAATGGAGAAACGAAAAAGTGGGCAAGAACAATAAACGCTATCTACTGGAGTTTAGGGTGAATCCACTGGAGTTAGGGTTAAAATTTCAACTATCAAAATATCACCAAACAGGCATGTGATTCTTGTAGAAGCAATTTTCACCCGTCCTACTTTGACGGGCGAGTTTCTAGTTTATTAATGTCAGCCACAGAGCAAAGTAATGTTACAAATTCTGTAGATCGTAATTATTTTTGTGGTTAATTTGTCGTAATCTTGCTAAATTTGGCGTTTATTAAATTACCTTTCATCTAAAATCATTGTAGTAACGTAACTTGTAAATAGTTTCTTGCAATGAATATACAGCCCCTGTACATTCGGCTGAAATATTCGGTCCCCTCATTTCTGAATGATAAAATTTGTGAATGAAAGAAATAAAATAACGGTCTACGATTTTCGGGAATCTTGTGGAATATTTGAGAGCGCTCTTTTCGATGTGTATAAATAGCGGCCCGCACGATAAAAAGTCAGTTTTCGAGTTAGTTTTTGCTTGTGAATCGTTGCAGCGGAACGCTGGAGAGCATTTATTGCTCTGTTTTGTGAAGCCTTTTGAGCTGTATTTTTGCGTATTTGGATGTAAATACGTGTGTAACCGTTGAGTTTACGGTGTTGAGTGATATGTGCTTAATTGCTGATGATTAATTTAGCAGTTGTTGACGATCTTTCCTGTACAAGTGTAAATAAATTTCCTGTATTTTTCTCACGAACTGTGTCGTCCTTTCAAGAAAGTGGAAGTCACACCGGATCCGTTACAGTAATATCAATAAGCAATCTTGATTGCACAAAAACATTAGACATAGGCACTGTAACATATCAAAAAGGTTTAAATTGACCTCATTGAACTACTTTAAGTGAAAAAAAAAATGTTTTTTCTCTGTACGTATTGAACACAAAAAATAACAGACAACCATAATGTTGTTTTAAAAAGTAAAGAGCCTGAATTTTGCTAACAATAGAGAAGAGCTACTATTACAAAGAAATTGCGCCGAGAGCTATCCTATCAAGACTGATGACATTTTCGGGAAAACATTAACCCACCGAATGAAAAGTTATATCTTCTCTTTAAAGCTAATCGACAAAGTCATAACAGAAAATAATATAGCCTGAAGTAAGAATCGCAATTTGTTTTAGAAAAAGTACTTTTCCACCACATGAGCTCTCAAATTTTCTTTACCAATATTTTTTGTTTCGTCGTAAATTTCTGATATCATTACGTTGTATTCACGCTTGCACAAAAGAAGGTTAAGTCATAAAAATATGTTTTAGGATTATCGCTTAATGCATAAATTCACGATAGGTAAAACTCAGGAAAGAGATTTATTTGCAATTAAGTTTTTGGAGTTCAAAAATAGCTTCTATATATATAATTTTGAAACAGGATGTGTTTAAGAGAGTAAAATAAATAATATAAACTGTTTCCAAGTCATAAAATTAAAAGCAGAACAAAGTGGCAACTGTTCACAATGACTCGAGCAAATACAAGAGTATTGAAATTTCAAATTCAAAACAGCTTGAATCGGAAGTTTCTGTTTATTGGCAAATTAAGCGATATTTTTTTCCGAATTTTTTCCGGTTGGTGCAGTCTTGGCGACTTTTAAAAAATGAGCAGATTGAAAACCCCAGTAATTTAACAGATTAAATGGGTTGTTTCCGAAATTTTAAAAATTATTTTTTGCCAAAAGAGCGTGCTTAAAAACATAGGATTTGGCCCTTTTAAAAATAATTGGACGAAGTTTAATATTTTTTAACAATTATTTTTTTCGTTGCGCAGATTCAATTTCATTTTTACGCTTCTGCGTATGATATCAGAAGTGATGAAATACCATTCACTGATGCCATTAGCGCAGAGCGTCTCACTTCTTTACTCACATGTACTGGCAACGATATGATTGATAGCAAGTGTAGAACGCAATGTTTAATTCGCTTCTTGATTATCACAACGTGGAAACGTGGTAAACAGCAAACGTAAGCATTCAGTACGCCAGTGGAATAGTGCGCCAAAGTTCATCACTTTTGACGTCATAAATACCACGCCTTGCTTAAAAAATTGGACATTTAAAAAAATTAATAAAAAATAAACATTTTGAAAATAAAAATTTTTTTTTTCGCTCCATTTTTTTTTTTTTTTTTTTTTTTTTTTTTTTTGAGCAATCACGATTGCTTATTGCTTTCATTTGACTGTTTTTGGCGCCCTATCATTTTATTTTTCCACCGCCACTCTCCGCACCATCACCGTCGACCGGCTCCTCACGATGCTGCTCCTCTAGTGAAAGCCGTCTCCAGGTTGCATACATACACAACGACACACACATACACACAAGCGCGCACACATACACACAGACACCTACACACACAAAAAAACATACATACACCTACACAAAACTACCCTCTCATTCATGCCAGCACACAGACACAAACACACACACCTACACACATACACATACCCCCTACACACAAACACACACACCTACATACACACACTCGTGATTGCGAAAAACATAATTTGAATTCAAAATGTCAAAATTCAAATTATTTTTTCTTTTTTTTTTTCCTCACTCTATCTTTTGCTCTTCTATTCTTTTTTCTCAACTTCAGTGACTAAAAGTAGTACTTTTGACTAATAGAAAAACCGCATAGTGAGTAATGAAGTAAGTTATTGTGTATGTTCATGTTAAGTTAGTTTACACAAAAACAAATACTCATTTTATCGCCTAAAGCATATTTTCTGCAGGGATGAAATACTGCGATCCCTTTTTGAATGAAACAACAAGTTTCGCAAACACTTTTGTGAGTATGAAAATATTATTATTATTGTTGCGATGTAATGAGAAGAAAAATGAACGTCAAAATCACAACTTGCAAAACAACTGCAGGCACGCAATGAGCCCTTTTTACCTACAGAAAGGTGTGGACTTATGGACGTTAAGTCACCCGACAAAAAGCAAGAAATAAATATTCCGAGCACTCCTTTATTATCAAATTTTCGCTTATACATTCTAGCGGAGATGCTTTTATTTTCTGAGTTCAAACGGTTTTTATTATTTTAGCTCGGACGATTGTCATAGAAGATGACAGAATGAGCAACATAAAATAACAAAGGGTGAGTAAAATCCTTTATTTTTTTTCAAAACGTTTAATTTTTAATTAATCTTTTAAAATGTCCGATTTTTTGGGTAAAAGAGTCGGATTTGGAAGTTGACGTTTTTTAATTCAAATACTCAAAAATCGGAATATGTCGTTTCCTCTTACTATCCGTGACTCTGTCAATATTTGCGGAGGCGGAGTCTGAGTCTGAGTCGGAGCCTTTAAATTTCCAAGAGTCGGAGTCACCCATTTTCCCTCCATGTCTAAATTTTTTCCAAAGCTCACTGAACTTTCACACACACTTTGAAAGTATGCTCACCGGCTCAAACGAAGTATTATTCAAACTACAAATTGCAATTGTAGTTACAAGGGATGCTTTTTTCAGTGGAATGAAATAAGCTTATGGGTGAAATAATCTCAAAAATAGCCGATTTGACGAAACTTTCATATTTTGTGAGTCACTAGACACTTAACCCTAATGGTCGCCGGATTTCTTTTCATCAAGTTTTTTTTCTTTTTTTCCTTATTCTTCTCTTTCTCTGTCTCTTTGCACAGGAGCATCCCTTGACGTTGTAATTTCTACTAACAAAATGTTGATGATGTTACTACATTTTTAACCTGCCACACAAAAGTTAACATTTTTATTTGTAACGTTTCGTGGACTAATTTAGCGTTTGCTAATACAATTTTAAAGTTTTGACTTCTTTGATTCAAAACTATTTTATGAGTGCCTATTAGTGACTACATATTTTCAAATTATCTTGTAACAATGCCTCACATCCAAAGATAAAAGCAATTTTGATTGCTAAACAGAATCATTTCTTAAATATAAACAATGATTATATAAAAAACAGAAAATTGCATTTGCAAAAGATTTTTTTCCCCTAAATTAGCACTAGAATTACGGGTGGGGTCATTTTGACCCCCAAGCAAACTGTTTTTTCTAACTGTACCTCTGTATTTTCATTAAAAGTTTAATTCTTCCTTGACTTTTCTTAAATATAGCGCTGTTTAATATTAAAAAGCTTTCAAGAATATTGATTTTCTTTTAACTCAAACTACAGCGCTATACCTAAAAGTGTGGGCAGTTGTCTTTTCGACCCTTTTGAGAAACAAAGATATGCAAATACATTTATTGATGCTGAAACATAAAATAATATTTAAAAAATGCCTCTTAGACTATAGCATTGCAAGAACTTGAAACATTTATAATGTTTTTGTACATAAAAAAGAGCATTAGTCCCTTTAAGTTTCTGAAATGCAAATGAAACAGCGCTGGTTATTTTGAGGGTTTTTAAACGCTTCACTATATACGTATTCTAAAAATCTCTGTATCCTTTAAATCAACTGCATTTATTCTTCCGACGTATTTCCAGGTATACGAAGATCGTCGTAATTCTAATGTTAAAAGGAAATACATTGATAATTCAACACACTGATACAAATTTGCTAAAATAAGATATGTGAGCAAGACTTCGAAAAAAGTAACACTAAACGCACACAATCTAAATATATACAGTACAAATAAAATAGATTTATATGAAAATAAGCTTTTCTGTGACTAATTTATCAAGCCAGTAACATGGAATGCATTAGTTAATTGTGTAAATAGCATAAAATTACCGTTGAATCAACATTTGCTTTTTTTTTTTCGTCTTTTGAATAAGGCTGAAATATAAGACTTTTCTTACTCGTCTTTTCTGGAGAAAATATATTCCTCCAATAATTTGTTATGCATTTGTGTATGTAATGATATCAGAAAAAGAAAGTAATACAGCCGTAAAAATTTTATCTGACTCATAAAACTTCCATTTTCTTTTATTTTCCTTGTCTACAAGTCACATGAATGGCTGCTACCGTTTGCCAATGATACAACTTTTATTAAAACTTTCAACGAAAACAGCTATAAAAAGCGAAATGAAAATATTGACAAGAAGATATGAAAAAATTTAATAACACATCGGGCGAGATTTTATATTATTAGGGCTATTTGGTAAGTTGATGGTTATATCTTTTGTTATTTGCAACATGTGATTTCTATAATAAATGTATTTCAGATTTTTCTGTGAGAATAATATGCAGGCTACAATGATATTTTTTAAACAGATTTCAGAATTTATGAATTTGTACCATATATGCATTGATTTGCGCAAGCCTACTTCGATATTTTTTAGTTTTATATAAATCACAATACTTCTCTATTTGAAAGTTATTTTTCTTCTTTTAAGCAATATAAGTCAGCGATAGGCAATTTCAATTAAATGTCGATGAACCTTCCAAGTTTTGTGAACAGTAAAATCGACTTCGGAGGGGGGGGGGGGTGATCCTCGCTTTGCTATATCTACCACTAGTAACATGCTGTTCAAAACAATGTTTTCCAAAAAGAATAAAATTAATTTTTATCTATGAATCTATCGTAACTTTTCTAAATATTTTCCGGAAACAAAAGGCAAAAAGATTTTTTCTCGAAAATTAAAGTTTGTGAAACTGATAACCATTATAAAAAGTTTTGAAGATATTCAAACAACATTTGATTAGGAAGTTGTGCTTCTTCAGGTGAGGTCTTCAGTACAAATAACTCAGTAAGCCACACTTCCTTAAAACTTGAGTACTGTCCAATTTTGATCAGTTGACTTCCCCGTTGAGGTTTGAAACAGCGCTGCAAATTCGGAGTCGGAGTTGAACTGATTTCGGGAAGAAGGAATCGGAGTCTGGAGTCGAAGGCTTTGAAGTTCCTAGAGCTGAAATTGGAGTCGATCATTTGCCTCCCGAATCTGCATTTCTGCTATGGCAGTGGAGACAGAGTCGGAATAGGACTCCTTTTGGAGTAAAGAAGTCGGAGTCAAAGTCGAAGGCTCTAAAGTTCTCGGAGTCTGAGTCTGTCATTTTCCCTGTGACTCCTCAGTCCTGGCTTAAACTGTTTCATATGATAATACAGAGACGAAAAAAGCCGGTTTGTGTGGCATTGACGATCACTGGCGTTGATGTGCCACTCTAAGAATTTCTTCTCTTTTATAAGAGACAAAAGAACCTAAAAATCACCAAGATCGGGCATAATCCGTTTTCAACAATAAGGAAGTCGAACAACACCTACAGCAGCGCCTGTTATGTCGACAGTTTGAATGGAGTGCTCTACTAACGCAGGAATATCTGGAACTTTTCTGAAACGAATTCCAAGTACCAATTTTACTTCCTTTTCCAAACGAGCTGATGTGTGCATCATATGACTTCCTTTTACTCCAATTTAATGTTATTTTACCATTATTGGCAGTTTTAATATGATTCAATAGTTTAATCTCTAAATATCACCAACAGTGGCCAAATTGAAACCAGATTAAAAAAAAAAAATTTAAATCGCCAAATTTGTCGCCAACTTGGCGACCAAAAGACTGGCGATATATCGCCAAGGGTCCGCCAAATTATAACACCACGTTAGTTTACATCGAAATTAACAATGATTCCCCCCCCCCACCAAAAGGGGCAAAAGACCCCTTTTGAAGCATACGAATGCAACCAAAAGGAAGGTGCACAACTAGACCCCACTAGAGTCTATGTACCAAATTTCAACTTTCTAGGACATTCCGTTCTTGAGTTATGCGACATACATACACACATACGCACATACATACGTACATACAAACGTCACGAGAAAACTCGTTGTAATTAACTCGGGGATCGTCAAAATGGATATTTCGGGTGTCTGTACGTTCCTAGGCACATATCCACGTGTGGTCAGGTTGAAAAAAACCTCAACATTCATTTGGGGGTGAGCAAAATGGAAATTAAGGCCGATTTTTGGCTGAAAATATTTTTCGCGAATACAATACTTCCTTTTTTGTAAAAAAAAGTATTGTATTCGCAAAAAGGAAGTATTGTATTCGCGAAAAATATTTTCAGCCAAAAATCGACCTTAATTTCCATTTTGCTCACCCCCGAATGAATGTTGAGATTTTTTTTTTCGACTCGACCACACGTGGATAATTGCCTAAGAACGTATAGACACGCGAAATATCCATTTTGACGATCCCGAGTTAATTACAACGAATTTTCTCGGGACGCCTGTATATACGTATGTGCATTATGTATGTCGCATAACTCAAGAACGGCATGTCCTAGAAAGTTGAAAATTGGTACGTAGACCCCTAGTGGGGTCTAGTTGTGCACCTTCCTTTTGGTTGCATTCGTATGCTTCAAAAGGGGTCTTTTCCCCTTTTTGGGGGAAATCATTGTTATTTTCGATGTAAACTCACGTGGTGTTATAATTTGGCGGACGGCGATATATCGCCAATCTTTTAGTCGCCAAGTTTTTTCGCCAACTTGGCGACAAATTTGGCGATTTTTTTTTTTTAGTCTGGTTTCAATTTGGCCACTGTTGGTGATATTTAGAGAGCAAACTATTGAATCACATTAAAATTGCCAATAATGGGAAAATGACATTAAATTAGAAAAGGAAGTCATATAATAATCACACATCAGCTCGGTGTTTTGTTTTGTTTTTTTTTTTTTTTTCGGTTTAGGGACTAAGCCGAAGTCATTAAAGCATTCTTTCTCTTTATAACTTTGACTTAACCCTGAAATGAAGGAGTTAAGACGTGGAATTCGCTTCAGAACTGTTCTAGAGATTTCTATGGCAGTACCGCTTCATTCAAACTGTCGACAAAGCCTGCGCTGCTATTTTTAAATACCGTTTATCTTCAAATAACGTAAGTCACATTAAAACGTCGTCAATAATGTTTAAATGCTTTCAATTTTCAGCCTACTTTCCCAGTAAAAGTAAGAAAACGAAGAAAAAAGCATGAAAGAAGGCTTAATGCATCTTAAAAATATCGCGAAAAGCAAACAAAAAAGTCAAAAATAAATTAGATAATTAAATAAATATAGAAAAATTAAAAATTGGAAAGTAGGGTATTGAAATGGGGGGAAATGTCTGTCAGGATGTCTCCCCCCCCCCCTAATAACTTTTGATAACTAGTCCGATTCGAACAAAAAAAAATTTGTTCGAAAGATCTTGGCAAGGACATCTCATTCCTATATATCACTTTTTGATTTGAACAATTTTTCGTTCAATTTTAAAAAGTACAAAAAAAACTTAACATTAGCGCCTACTGGAAAACTGGAGGTCAATATAGATTCCGAACTTAAAGGCTGATTTACTTCAAACAGCTTTTGTCAGAAATAGCTCTTGGCGAACAACTCCCGACTCCTCCTCCCGAATGTTTTGGGGCACCTGACTCTGACTCCGACTCCTGCTCCCAAAAATTAGTCGGACCCCGACTCTACGACTTCGGCTCTGACTTCGTAGCTTGGACAAAAAATTTATACACGGTGGAAAAATGACTGACTCCGACTCTTGAAAATTCAACTTCGACTCCTTTATCCAAAAATAATTCCGACTCAGACTTCGCAAACATTGGCAGACTTGGGACTTTAAGCAAAAATGACCGATAATGACTCTTTTGTCCCAAAATGAGATTGATTCCAACTCCAACTCCGCTGCCATGGTTTTTACTGAGAAATAATTATTCCTAATATGATTTGTTTTTATTTTCACTCTAAAGTTTTAATTTATGTATTCAGTTTTGCCGGATACACTCGAAGTTTATGTTTCTACATAAAGATATGCGCAAACTTTTTTTTTTTTTTTTGATATTGAAAATTGTTTCTTTAAGTTAACATTTTATTGTTATTATTCATTTTGGAAATGCCAACAGGGGAAAAACAAACTTTTTTTTTATGATGTATTTATTTTAATGAGCTTATTAATTTTAATTCTTTTTTTGTTGTTTTTGAGAGCGATTAAAGATTTCTTTTTAAATGGAAAAAGTGTATTGACTGCTCTGTTCAAAAGGCGGGTACTGCTATTTTATTTGTTCTTTTATTTATTTTATTTATTTATTTATTTATTTATTTATTTATTATTTTTTTTTTTTACACATCTAATTCTTTAGATGAGTGAGACATATTTTATCCCTAGAATCAGCTTAAAATATTAGAATAATGTGTTTGAAACAATTTACGATTTTAGCCGTTTTTTGAGAATATTGATCAGATACTAGAAAATAGATATGGGTATACGGGAAAGTAGGCTCGTTTAGTTCTAGATGGAACTTCTTGTTTTCCAATGCATTCACCAATGCATCACTAGTTTTTGAGGTGCTGGCACGATGTGCTTATCCATTCCAGAAATAATTTTCAGTAGTAAACAGTAAAGCCTCGAAAACCATCCCGTAAAAACCTTCTACCGTACATTTGATTTTATTTATTTGGCGAATTAATTTATATATTTAATGACTTAGTTTATTCATTTGGTTTAATTTTTTTCCATTTTTATGTAACCTTTAGTTTTTTTTTTTTTTTAATTGCTTTATCTAAAAAAATATATAAAAAAATTCAAATTTCAACAATATTAATTTGGTTAACGTTTGACATGAAAAACGGATTCATTTTGACCAGTTAGATGAAAATTTTTGAAAATGATCCAAATTCCTCACGCTGTAAGTATTCCTCTAAACATACGGTATACAATGATTAAAACGATAGGAGTTAAAGAACAGAAAGAGTGCCATGATATGACAAAGTGATCATAAAAAATAAAAATTATAACTTTGAAAAGAAGATACGATATATTGACATTTGGATTTTAAAAGTTTTTTTTTTTTTTTTTTTTTTTTTTTTTTTTTTTTTTTTAAGAGCGTATTTTTTATTTAGTCGTCAAGTAGTGAGCGGCGACAATTAACCTTGATCGCAACTCAAAATACTTCGTTTTCAATCCCCGTTTAAAATAACATTTTACGGCTATTCATTCATATTCGGATTTATTTAGGACAAGTCCATGCTTTTCCTTCATCCTTCATTATACTTCAAATCGTATTTGGAAGGAACGAGCAAATATTATTAATGTCTGAGATAAGTTTTATTCTTTCCTTGTTGAAATTTTACATTGATTTAGCTGTCGAAAACCATGCATGTAAAATCTCTTATTTACCAAATTTGAAATATTTGGCAAGTGTATTTGCATACTGAGTAATGTTTAAGCGTTGATAAAACTGTATCGTTCTATTCTTTAAGGATTATTCCAAGACGAATATTAAGAAAGCAGAACTGAATCAGGTAGGCACATCTCAATGTTTTACATTCTGATCACAAATGTGTCGAGAATGAAATTAAATTATTTAAATCTGAAAGGATTTCGCACATCAAAAGAGTATTCGAGAATAAAAGCTACTTCAAATATTTGAAAACAGGAATGAGCCTGAGTCAACCATCATCAAAGCTTAAATTCAACTTCATTTTTTATATTTTAATGGGTTGTACTTTTAAGTAGAAATGTTTTGAAAATTTGTTGATTCTCTAAGGATCGAGCTTGCTAGTACTTGGAATTCGTGTTATGGAGAATTTTATTACAAAACATATCAAGTATTCTAGTTTGGAGAGGTGTTTTTATCACTCTTCTACCGATAATGACCTCGCATTTTAACTTCTAAACGTAATATTTTTCCTAAATAATAGGACGATTTGCGTTTTACATTTTATTGTTTTATTTTAAACTAATTTTCATACTTCTTGATTTTTAATTAAAAAAGAAGAAGATGGCCTTAAAAATATTCGGACAAACAAATTGTTTCAAAAAAAATGTAGTAAGACAAAAAGTATTTCGATTATGATCACAAAAGAATTTTTTTTTTTTTTGCTTGCAAAGGCATAAATAAGTTTTGCATTAAAAACCTTGTATTCTGATGTTGCATGCATCCTTCCCTATTGGTAGTTCCTGAGAGGACGTACAGTGGCTCCCAAAAGTCTTCGTACACCTGTGACATTCAATGAAAGAGGCCCTTATCCATTGGTTAGAACTAATATTTCGAAATAGGTATTTTATCATAAGATCTATGATCTATTTTTAACAAAACTATATGAAATTTTTTAATAAAAAATTAAAACTTAATTTTTTAAAAATCAAAAATTAAAAAGTGCCGGAAATTTATCTCACAAAAATCTTTGTACACTTTGAAAAAATGTCAAAAAATTAGTAAATAATCTAACTTTTTACTAAGTTATTATTTAGTAAAATATCATGCAGTAGCAACAATAGCTTTTAAACATCTGGGAATAGATTTCATTGTTTTTTTTCTTTCTTTTTTTGTGCAATTTCTGAGTAAGTGTTCAGCCGCATTTCGAGTCTTACTGTGTATAGTTCGCTTTTGGTTTCAATGGTGTATTTTCGTAATCTAGCCACCAGATATCTCCAAATATGTTGCATAAAGTTTAAATCTGGCGATTGAAGAGATATTTCTAAGCTTAAGGAAAAATTTTGAGGTACCAAACGCAAACGTGTGCCTCTTATCGTTATCTTGATAAAAAAGAAAGTTGTTTCCGATTACCAAATTTTGGGTTAATAGTTTAAAATTGTTTTTTAAAATATTTAAATGAGCAGAATGACTCATTATTTCTTCAAAAAATTCCAAATTTCTAAGTCCTGATGCTGAGATGCACCCTCACACAAGAACACCTTCATCGTCCTAAATAACTGATCCAACTAAGTTCTTAAGATTAAATTCCTCATTTTTTTTCTTCCATTTCCAATTACACAACAATTACCCAAAATGTTGAATTTATTTTTATCTATAAGTAAGACTTTTTTCTAAAACGTTTTGAGCTTATTTATCATTGATTTTACGACGGAAAGCGTAAGCTTACTGTTTTTCGCACTAACAAGAAAATTTCTGCGGGAAGAGGTCCCATTTAATCTAGCTAATCAGAGAACTTGGCGGATAATTTTAGGTGAAAATTAAACGTAAAATGTTTCATTCAATTCTGCTGAAACTTTTTCAGTTCTGAAATGTGTATTTTTAATATTTTTTTAACTGTAAACCTCCGATCACGCATTGTTAACTTTGCCAGTTGACCTTTTCTTACCTTGTTTTCGATCCGATTCTTGTCTTTAAAGCATTTTATCAAGCACTTCACTATAGAATGGTATAAATGAACCAATTTAGAGACATTTCAAACCAATTTACGGCTACTGTGAGGGGAAAAAAAATCAAATTTCGAATCATGTTTTTTATTTTCTACGCATACCTGCCATTTAAAAATAATAAGCAGAATATTAGGAAATAAATAAACAAAAAATTAAAGGAAAATGACTTTACAGTGTCATTACAATGCAAAAATAATAAAAAACACACATATGATAATTTTAATTATGAATTTATTCGAAAATATTTCAATGTACGATGACTATTGTGGCGTATTTTTTCTCTGTCTCTTCGTTTTTTTTGACAAATTTCAAAAATAAAAGCTGGCAATATTTTGAAAAAAACTCCTGGATTTTATTCAGAATAGCATAGGAATAGTGTGAAAAAAAATTGGACTTCATATTCGCATTCAGTTTTACGTTAATTTGGTTTTACTATAAAATTTCAAGGTGTACGAACACTTTTGGGAGCCACTGTATATTTTTAAGAGCATACTCTAGTACACACCAAGGTAGGGGTAACTAGGGAGCCTTGACCATAAGGGAGGCTTGACCCACCCTTCAATTTTTGTATTTAAAAATATTTTAGCTGTTTCTCACTAGATGGCAATCAAAGCTAGTGATGTGATCAGGCATCCATCTTAGTTTTATTCATCTAGCTATCAGGTGTGTGGAGATATTCAGAAAAGAGAGTTTTTCAATCTAAAAAGTAAGAATTTTGAGCATGATTTGTAAGACCTTTTCAGCAAATGTAATTAATTTATATTTTTGCAAATGGGATTTTCTAAATACTATAATATTGAGCTTTTATTATAACTATAAAGTTTGTTCCTTGAATTAGGCTTAACCTCACCATGTGCTATTCTGTACAAAATGGGTAGGTGGGGAGGTTTGACCCACTCTATATAAGGGAGGCTTGACCCACTGGGTCAAGGCTCCCTTACTTAAACAGTTTAGGAATTCTAGAAATACTATTTAGCAAAAACAATTTATAATTACAATAGTTACTTTATGGGGATAATATATATGATTATTGTATATTTTGTATGTTTACAAATGATGAGTATGAAGTCACCTTCTTACGATGATGTGAACAATCATTTAGTTTTATTTTATCCTGAAAACAATGACTCATCTGTTGTATATTTTACAGATATGACTAAACTGCCATGTCCTATATCTTCTGGTTATATTGTAAAAGTAGTCATGAAAGTTCAATTTAATTTTGATTTTTCCCAATTTATGCCATTAAGATAATGTCCCATGTTGTACATTTTGATGTATGCACAAATTAAATAAAATATATTAAAAATAAATAGGAGGTAAGTCTGTTTACTTGATTCTATGGACAGTATTCTTTATTATTTTTTAAATATAATTGGTAAAATATTATAAATGTCATATTCTAAATATTAATATATACATGATCTTAAAAATAATTTCTGAACGTTCAATTATCATGCTAAAACATGTATACTTAATATTTACAAAATTAATATAAGAATATTTTCTATTTCTCATTTTATAATTATATATCATTGCCCGGGTCAAGCCTCCCATACCATGGGTCAAGTCTCCCTTAATAAGGGAGGCTTGACCCGCTAACCTAAGTTCTAAAAAATATTAATTTTAGAAAACAAAAAAAATGTATTATTTACATTATCGCAAATATATTCCTGTTGCCAATAGAATGTCCTTCAATATGTGCTATCATATAATATTTAAATTTTCAATATAAAATTTACAAAAATGTTTATCTGAAAACGTGATCAAGGCTCCCCAGGTTCCCCTACATATAGTATGGCTCTAAAGACAATACGTCTGGGGTTGGAGGAGATCATTTTTACTTGTAGATTAAAAAAAAAAGGACTCTTGCATTATTCAACGCTAATAACCACTTTATTTGCAATTCAAAACGGCTTTCATCAACCCCTTTTTAACAAATGAAATCATTTCATCTTCCTTCCATATGAATTCAAATTATCATAGCTAAACAATATTGCGCATACAACATATGAACTCGCTCAAGTATAGTGCCACAAAGCATTCTCTCAAGCTGTCCAATCTCCAAAAATAGACTGAAAGAGAGTTGACAAAATATTCATTCAAAAGATTAAAGTAAGATGAAATTGAACAATTGCTTACGTGATGGAGTTAAACATCACTATTTATTTCTTATTACAGAAAACCCTCCTTAATCCGGACACTAATAAACCAGACTTCGCTTAATTCGGACAGCCATTTAAATGTTCATCTATATAAATCAAAATGGAGGTTTATATGTGTGTATGTATGTTCATCATACAAATCCACAGTTTACGCGTCGGATTTTTGCCAAACTAGGCACAATGGTCCTTGGATGGCCAGGAATTCACAAAGTTTGTCCCTGTATGGGGAAGAAAATCCATAGGGGGTTTCATCTTACAAATCCACAATTTAAGTCAGATCTTTGTCAAATTTGGCACAGAGGTTCTTTAATGCTCAGGAACTCACATAGGAATTTTTCGCTCCTCCTCTCCCCCTCCCCTATAAGCTGAAAATCCGTGAAACGGAATGTTTACGCCTATGAATAACAATAAATTATTTTTTGTAATTAAAAAAAAAATAAGAGTTCTAAGTTTAATCTTTTAAGTCCAAAAAGTGCTCTTTTCTACCGTTGATGGTAAATTTTACATTAATTTTCTTTTCTTTTGTTTAAGCCTGATTACTAAACAAGCGTCACTTGACACAAATTTATTTTCGAGGTAGACCGTGGGACGGACCTGATACTGTATTAAAAAAAAGAAGAAAAAAAAGGAGTTTGGGCACACTAATGTACTTTCGTAGGCAGAAATTTGTATTTTTGTAATTTTCTCTTATACAGTTGCATATTTTTATATTGAATTCTGTTGAATTCCAAATGCCATATTTACTGTGTAGTGTACCTTTTTTATTTTCCTTAGCTCAATTTATAGATTATTTTGTTTAATCCGTACTTTCATTAAAGCGGACGACCTGGAATCCTTATGAATCTGGATTACCATAAGTTTCTACTGTAGCTTATTTCTGCCCTCGTAGAAAACAATTTGTCGATATTTGTAAAAAATAAATTATTTCTGAAATTTCGACAGTAAATCTAATTTTGAAACTTCATTGACTGAGTTCTGCTATTGTATGGAAAAAAAAATAGATTTCTTAAGCGATAATCATTTTTTCCCATTAACTACTTCACTAAAATAGCAGAAATCCTGCTACGTGTTGATGATTTTACAAACTTTCTGTAATCTATTGCACATTGTGAATTATTTTTTATTCTTTAAAAATCTATTTTACTTCACAGTCACGCATTTCCTTTATAGTTATTCAAATCACGTTTGGGGAATCATGTCTATTCTAACTGCTTCACAATTTTCAAACTTCGAGTTCTTTATGCGTTCGGTATTATCTGAACATTCATAACTATTACTCATTAGCATACGTAACATTGCAAGTTTGTCTAAACTATTTAACATTATGTACAGTGAATTTTTCTTGTTTTATTTGAAAAGATGTGTTGCTCTTAAGTTAAAAAATTAGTAAAAAGAGTTGCTAAACTTGAATATTTTAAATAATTAATAAGCTTATGTTGGGTTCGCAACTAAGTTCTCTCAGGCTTTTTATTTATTTATTTTTTATTTTTATTTATTTATTTATTTATTTATTTTTATTTATTTATTTATTTATTTATTTATTTTTATTTATTTTTTTTTTTTTTTTTTTGAGCAGCCACGAACTTTTTTTTGTTTTCACTTCACCATTGAATGACGTCCGTCTTTTGATTTTATTTTTCTGTGCTTATAATATAGGCGTTCATGCAGGGGCGGCATTTCAGCGTTTCATTTGGGGGGTCGAGTTTCTTTAATATGTATTACCACAGTGCGGTCCCAAGCATACATTAGCTAACAGGAAGTGGTCAAAAAATCAGTTTAATATGAATAAAAATTAGTGTTTAGAAACAAATAAAATTCACTTTCTAATAAGTTATCGTACAAAACATCTCGATACTAAAGTTTTTATACCTTTTGGAAAAGTTTTAGTGCACGATTTTTGAAATTCAGAAGAGCAGGGAATCCTGTTACTAATCTATTAGTGCCCACTGCCGTGCTGTTTTGCCACTACAGCCAAATAGATTTTTTTTTGCCCATTGTGCTTTGAAAATAAGTCTTTAATCTCCTGAGACAAAAAATCTTTCTCTACTAGCTGAGCTAATTGAAATAGTTAAAAAACAATTACAGTAACAAAGTTATGTATGAAAACGCTTTTTATATCTTGCTCTTCAAAATCACCCAGACAGCTTCAAAAATTGTGAGGAGCTTAATTTTTCATCATTGAATAATCTAGTCTCCTGAGCGCTCTCAGCTTCAATGAGACGTCATCTGCCTCCAGCTCTGCTATTCACTATTCCAGACTGATGAGTCCATTACAAGGACAAACTGCAGTCTCTGGATGTGATAACCTGTTTTTAGGTATATTGCTTGTAATTTTTCCTGCCTCATGCTAAAATTTTTACTTATAATTGAAACATTTTATTTTTCGTTTTCAAAATCCAATCCAGATAATATAGAGCCAACCATACAGAAAAATAATTATCATCAAATCTTGTGTTAATTTCATTCGAAACTGAATCTATTACTTCATACAAAATATTGAAAAATCAAAAATCAATGTTTGACTTCACGTCATCATGTGGATTTTTGTCACTTTTTTTTTTTTTTTTTTTTTTTTTTTTTTTTTTGCGCCTTTTTAAAAGTGGCTCGGAGGAAGAATTTTTTCGAAACGTTTCACGATTGATTGAAATATACATCTATGTAAAATCCATTTTCAGTTTTAATTGTAGATTGAACTATAGTAGTATGGTGCACAGATCAATTGTAGATTGAACTGTGGTTTGAATAGTCCAAAAATTAAGCGTAGCGGATTCAAGATGTTTTGATAGAGTAAAGAATTTCTCAAAAACTTTCTTCAATACAAACAAATTGAATAAAAATTCAAACGAAGTCATACATGAAAAAGGGCATGAGGTTTTTCACCATTGGGGGAAAGAATCGTTATGCAATCATTCTTCCAGTCGTCAAATCACTGCTTTGAAGTTATAAAGAAATCTTTTTATGGTTTTAACTCTTGAAGACCATCTTGTGTCACTTCGAGATTGCATAATTATAGAGCCCAATAAAAGGTATTTGCTGATATATTTTTTTTTTCAATAATCACATACATTTTTAAGAAGTTTCTATGAAAGCATTATAAATGCATTGAGCAGCTGAAACGTGTTTCTAGCAGAAGAAAGCGATGAACACTCATTAAATAAATATACACTTAAAAAATGAGCGTAAATGTGAATGTAAAATATCAAGGAATTTTCTTGCGAAAACCTTGCAGTCACACCACTTTGCACGAGCCTCTCATATTGGACACACCATACTGGGCACAGAAGTATGAAATATTTAGCCTATATGAGGAAATATCTTCTTTAGTTAAAATTAACCATGGTTCTCTATCAGTTTTCTGTGTTCTGAGAAGGCCGGAAAATACTTAATGAATTTCTAAGTCATCATACAAATAACGAAAAACACTTTTTCCAGTCTGAAAATGTGTCGAGTTTCATCAAATAGTTACTGAGAACCAGCGAGATTTTTCTTTTTTTTAATGAACATTGATTTCCGACTCACATAAATTGAATTCACCCATATTCTATCATTCTGCTCAAAAAATTTGGGGGTGCGACCGCCCCCTCTTGACCCCCCTATTTGCCGCCCCTGCGTTCATGTGCCTCAGAATCGAATTATTTATAAACGACCTTCTCAACTTTACTTAATCCCTTTTATGCGAAAACAGTATCCAGCACACAACATCCAGCCCCCTTCATTCATTTGAATTTTGACGTCTTGAATTCAAATTATTGTTGCGATAAAAGCCATTAGTAGAAACAAGAAACCCTACGAGTAGGGTCCTTTCGCAATTCGTGATTGCGAATATCCCACAATTCAAACTAATTATTGAATATTGTGCTTATCAATAATTTTGAAATGTGTTTTTCTAACTGGAAAATGTTTAATTGCATTTTAAACGATATTTCCATGAGCAGAAATGTTTGCATTATAGGAAAAAAAATGATTTATTTTGTTTTCGCGGTACACGTTTTAAAAGGACCCAATGTATTTTAAACTTTTGAATTTGTCAACCAAACTTTATGTTTACAGATTATTTTTTACAGAAAAATTTCCTCATTAACGATTTTTTTTAATGATAGTATTTTGGAATACATTAAATGTTTTTAACATAATAATTGAAATCATTTGAAAGAGAATATTTTTCTCTACCGGCATCTTTGAATTTGTGTGTGTGTTGACTTGTATGTTAATTTTCAAATGAATGAAATGGAATGTCTAGTTGCGAAAAAGGAACGTTTTTGACACTTATTTCTCTTCGCTTTTGATCAAAGTTCTAACTAGAAAACCACGCAAATAGTGCAATAATGAAAAAAAAATTAAATAGGTAGGAATCGAAGGAGCATATTAAGACATTTTTGGACAAAGTATTTGCCCTCGAGTGTGTCCCCGTAATTGTTTTAGTCTACCGAAATTTTAGGAAACGAGCCAAATTTAAAGGCTTGGCGAGAAATCGAAGATACCACGAAACTTCTCGTCTGCGTGTGGCAGCACATCCATATGCAAAACGACGTCTTCTATTGATCATCGAAATTCGCTAAATTTGGCGACTTTTCTCAAAATTTCAGTTTACACCACACATTTCGATGTCGGGGCACGAGGGCAAATAAGTTATGCGTACAGACACATATTGTTTTAGTCACATGAACTAAAAATTATAAAGTGCCTCAAATTACTAAATGACACCACACAAATCTTCAATTTCACTTTGTTTTAAAACACTCAAAATATGCATTAAATGTCAAATGAACAAAGGCATGAAATACTAAGTCGAATGGTTTCAGTTTGTTCATTGGAATTGAATTATTCAAACTCACGAAGTGTCTCAGTTGATCTAAAACCATTAATTACATGTATTGTCTCGTGAAGTTCGAATGATTAAACATTAAATGCATTGTTAGGTCAAACGCGATTGCTCAAATACCTGAAATGTTTCATGATGCCCAAATGCTCGCACATAAGAAATGTTTCGATTATATCAAGACGAATTCCTTAATCACATGAAACAACTAATTGAGTTCAAACGCGCAAACCGAGAAAATAAATGAATCGATTACTTCAGAAAGGTCGAAAGTCCTACGGAAATCCATTGGACTTAAGCCCCGTTTCTGAAATAATTGAATCAAATAAAGATTAACTTCTACTAACAACGTTTAAAATGAGGCTCAAAACGAAACTGGCCCCGCAGACTGCTTGAATTTCTTCTGAACATCTAGAGTTCGTTTTAAAATGATCTTTTCCTTCAATTTTATGACTTTCGAAATTGCTGAGATATACAGAAGAATTTCAAAAATACGAACGCCAAAAATCCTAAATGTCAGAAATCCAAACACACTCCCATGAAATTTTAATAAATTCTCCTATGTTCAGTAAACAACAGGGGTTAATTTTTGTATGGAAATGAAAATACACGTTGTAGCATTATGCACTGCGTTGTATTTTATGTATATACACATGGTATAACCACTTTGCGTGTTTCCTAACGGTATTTTTTAAAATTATTTTCAGTGATCCGAAATACCTATGGTCCTAATTGTTTCGGATTTTTGACGTTCTAATGTGCAAAGAAAATTATTAGCATGAGATCGTGTGGAGGCCTTAATACTGATGGTCAAATGCAAAATATGTATAAATAAAAAAATAGAAAAAAAATTCTGCTGAAAATCATACACGCGATTAAAACGATTGATGTTCTGAAGTTCAAATAAAATAATTGCGTGGTTCTTTCAGCTAATTTTTCCATCGTTATGTTAACACAAAACATAAGTTTTTGAAATTACCTTTTATTGATATAGTCTCGCTCTCTTATTATGAATAATATTGGAGATGTATATCATATTCTCCTATTCATTACAGTACTTGATTTTCTCGAGATTGTTTCTGACATTCATAATTGTTTATAAACAGTCTTATTTACCGGTTATCTAAGGATACACACACAAATAAACATCCATTTTTTTATGTATAAAAAATAAAATAAAATAAAACGTAGATCTCTTTGAGCACGTCTAGGCCTAATGGCTTGTCTAAAAAAGGTTTTTGATGTATGAAGGAATAAGAAAGCGATTTACTTATCACTAGCTTCATGGATCATTCATTAGTTAGATCATTCGATTTATGATCGTCATTCCTTGCCTGTAACATTGTAATTGGGTCTTTGAGTGAGGTTCTGAATGATTGAGATCGAATTTAAGAAATGAACAAATAATCCTCTCTTATTTAGGTTCGTTTTTGTCAGTCCGATAAATCTTTTTCATCCTGAAGATTTTATGACTTAAAACTGAAATATTTCAAAATCAAGTTCCTGTTTTGCAACGAAATTTGCCATTTTATGATGCAAAAAATTTTCGCAGTGATGTAAAGGGAACTGAATGTGTATGGTAAAACTTCAACTCCTTTCAGCAAGTAGCAGTGCTGCTGCTATGAGGAACGCAGGGAGAAGCCGCGTTTCCAAATATTTGATTTTTTGTTATAAAAACAATGCAATTGTAATGTAAATTGGTTTCAAACCACCTTTTCTTTTGGTGATTACCCCCAATCGGCAATTAGAGTGTTCCCCAAAAAAGCATCCAACCACAGCACTGGCAAGTAGCATTAAAGGCTGCTGTTGCCAAATAACTTCGCGAATTTTTATTTTTACAACTATGTTTTATTAATATAATGTGTTAATTTCTAAGATCTTGCAGTAATTCCATGCGGGCATCTCGAGGTCATAATGTTACAATCTTCAAAGAATGGTCAATTTTAGTTTGGTCAACACATATGTTTTACATACTAAGCACTAATATCTTATATCTTTAAACGAGCAATTCTTGTGGGTATACATATATTTCTTATCTCGGAAACGGTTCTAACGATTTGGATGAAATTTTGGATTCAATTGTAGTTTTGCATTCTAAGTTCATCTACGTCAGTGTTTTTTCTGTAAAAACGCAATTTTTTACAAAAAAAAAACAGTTTTTTAATATAAAGTTAAATTGAGTTAAGCCTTGAAGTAAACTGTGAGTTGACGCATCAGGCAGACGATTTGCAACCATAACAATGAAAACTTATCTCTTCTCGCTTTAAAATTTTATACTTGCTTAGGGTTGCCAGGCTTGGCTGATATTGGCCACTTTGGCTAATTTCAAACACACTTGGCTGAAAACAAATTCAAAAGCATTATATAAGTCGATGTAAGGCTTTTTTTTCTTTTTTAAGTGAAACTATTGCTTGACCATCCTATTTTATTTTATTTTATTTATTTATTTTCTTTTTACATTTCAAATAGTTTAACATGTTTTTTAAATCACGCATCCAAATTTTATTTCGAAGAAGTGTATGTCTTGAGATTGTTTATGTTTTGTTAAGACAGTTGTTATCATTTGTTGGAATGGTTTGTGGATCATCAGTTTTGATGGATATCATGCTGTAAGTAGCATTTTCTGGCGTAAAAACTAAAAGTACTTATTCAAAAAGAAAATCTCGATTGGGATTAAATTGTGAAACGCATCATAGTATGAAAGGAAGTATTCGGTTAAAAACCGATTTCACCATAGCAAAACTAAGGTCAAAATATTTTAATTACTGACAAGAAAATTGTATAGTGGAAACAAACGTAACAGATAGTTTAAAGCAAAATGTTGATTTAATTACATGCAGAATCTTCTTTGCTTGGTACTTTATTGTTAAAGAAGGTCGAGTACATAATATGTATTTCGTTAACGTGAAGCTTTTCAAGTATATTTGGAAAAGTATTGGACCTTAACCCATTAATGCCTGACATTTTTTTTTTCAAAGATTTTTTGTTTACGGGTTGCAAATAGTGTTTAATAGACAGGAAAAATAATTTAAAAAATTTAATGCAAAAAATAAATGTTTTATTAATAACAGAAAAATTGTCCCTAAAAAGGGACGCTAGGTATCAGAGGGTACATGCTTTTTCAACGACAAATATTTTTTTGCCGACGATTTAATACTTGAAAAAAAAAAAAAAAACTTTCCGACTTTGTCATTTTTGTTGAGTTTGGTGTCAGCAAAATGTAAATACTGCATAATTTGCTCAAACCGATTTCTACTCATTGCAGAACTAATTGCTATGTCGTTGACATCAGTTGATGGACTCCAGTAGAGTCTCCGCTGGGACAAGCATGCATATCCACTTGTTAATAGGATAGCCAAGAATAAACGCAACTCCTCTCGCGTTATAGAAGAGTATGTATTGTTTTTTTGTCGAGCATAGAGGGTGCTCTGAAAAACAAATTCATCCAGTATTTCATCTGTAAAAAACTCTTCAAATATTGACACTGGTGTCCATTCAACATTCAAAAAGCTTGGTGTTTCCACATTCCATACATTTTTTTTTTTTTTACTGATGGATATATCTTTCTTAACCCAATTTCTTTCTGTATTTTTTTTCTTTATTTTTCTGCGTTTGCTTGGAAGATGCTGCTCAACATCATCACTGTCACTTGACTGACTATCTCCAACACATACTACCTTACCCTGATTAACTTTTCTAATGGTCATTGTAGCAGAAGATTTCAACTGTTGACCTGAAAATTGATTAACATCAACTGAGTCATCCGGCCCACTGTATTCGTCAGTAATTTCACTAACTTGTGAAGGTGGACAAATGCATATATCAGCCTCCTTGAATTCTTTATCATCAGAGAGCTGTTCCAGAAGTGCTAAGGCTTCTTCAAAGTCAGACAAAACAATGAGAAAATCTCAATAAGTTACTGAAGATTATTAATGTCAAAAAATAACTCAGATTTCAAAGAAGTTAATTTTTGAAACAGTTAGCTTTTCAAATTTACCTAAGTATTTTTCGAAATTGCAGAAAAAATTGTTACTGAAATATCTTTAAAAAAGGTAGTTTTATTATTAATTAGTCTTTTTAATTTTTAAAAATAAAACATATTGCCTATTTTTTAGTCTAAAAACATTTAATAACTTCTTCTGAGGCCAATTATGAATTCTAAGCAAGAAACTAGCAACGATTCAACAATGCAGCCTTTACTGCCTAGCGTCCCTTTTTAGGGACGCTCTTAAATTGCTATAAAATCCATAAAATTTTTAAAATCTACAAAAATGTAAGAAAAGGTAAACTGAAATATTGATCAAAGTAACATATGTATCAAATACAAATTGATTTACTTGTTAAAAATTTTGAAAACTTACTTTTTTGTTCTTGACATAGTGAACAATGAAATTCTTCACGAAGATCATAACAAAATGGTTACAGAACACACTTTATAACGATTATGTGCTGCCGTCTGCTAGTAACGAATTGAAACAATACTAAAGTAATAAATGAGCAGAATTATTGAGTTGAAATGTTTACTTTTGGGAAATTGAGACACAATTTTTGGACCGTCCCTAAAAAGGGACGCTAGGCATTAATGGGTTAAAAAAACGCAATTTGACAAAAAATAATTCTTTTAAAGCCGAGCAAGGCTCGGTCGTCCAGGTACTTCATATATAAGGCGTTCAGAGTTAAAGTGGACCAAGTCCATAAACGACTTGATACACTTTAGTTCTGAACGGCTCATTTAACACAAAGCACTTTGAGTTTTAACTGTAAGAGACGTTCTGAGCTAAAGTGAATCAAGTGTGCATGGACTTGATCCATTTTAGCTCTAAACGCTTGATTTAGCACAAAGTTCTTTGGGTTCTTTGAGACGTTCAGGGCTAAAGTGAATCACGTCGTTCATGGATCTAGGTACTTTAGCTATGAACGCCTCATATAAAGATCTCCGTCATATGCTAACAAAAAATAAATCATCCTTGAATATACACTCAGAACTATTTTGGAAACTATTTAACAACATTAAACTTCTGTTTATTTATTTATTATTTTGTGCTTGCCCAATGGCCCAAATTTTGCTTTCCGCGGCTTTAATAAAAATAAACTAAACAGCTTTATTGTACTGGCGCTAAGTTGCGAATTTTTAAAATTGTTTTGAATAGTTATCTCAATATTTAAAGAATAAGCTTTGCTTGTATTTTGTTTAAATGTTTTGCAACAAACTACATTATCTCACCCCCCCCCCCCTTTAATAATTAACTTCAAAAAATATTTGCTGCAACATTGCAAAATTCTTATTTTTCCGCTGATTTCAAAAGTCATTAAATAAATAAAAACCGATATCCTTACTAAAAAACCCGGCATCTTTAAAAAAAACAATACAGTTAAAAGTACAGAAATAAAAGTTGTGAAATATTACTTCCAAAGGTGGCTATTGGAAAATAAATCTAAATTTCTTCCGCAAAAAAAAAAAAAAAAAAAAATATTTTTGTGATCGAATCTCAAGTTTTATGGCTTGTCAAACCGTTAAGAAGAAGAAATACTTCCATGCATTGAATTCTTTTCTGCAGTTTTGCATTTTTCTTAGAAGAGTAATGAAACATGCGGGCGTTCAATCGAAAAACGATATCCGGTATGCTAATAGCCATTTTGTTGATGTAAGTAATATCCCTTTTCGAAATTCGAAGAAAATATCAGAATTCGCCATTTAAAGCATCTTTATTTATTGATAACTGTAAAAGGATATTTAGTTATCTGGAATTATTTTTATTCTCTTTCGTATCAATGTTGAACCACCGTTTCAAATAATTACTCTGGCTTTCCATTAAAAGGAATTAGTTATTGCATTTGTTGACGGAAATTCATTTACAAGTTTAAAAGCATTTTGGTATCGCAACTAACAGGTTTTTTTCCACCCCCATTTGGAAATTTCAATAATCTTTAAAAACTATCATAACGAAAGTTTTTAAGCGTGACCAAATTTTAATGTCAAAAAAGGAATGATTTAAACAATATTCGTTATTAGAGCTGAAGAGAGTCTTCCTACATCCTGGTATTACATTTTACAGGCGAAGAGAATGACATATACAGAGTGATCCAAAAGTCAGGACCAACATTAAAAATGAATTAATTCGAATACGAATGAAGATAAAAAGATGCGGTTAGCACTGAACGAATCAAAAAGAAGCCGGGTTTTGTGTGTTAATGAAACAAAAATAGTACTGTTTTCGACCAACAGATAGCGCTATGCTTTTTATTTCTCCATAATTCTTATAATACAAAATTTAACTAAACAAAAGCTTTCTCAACGGGGCATCGAAATGCTGGACAGCATGTCGATGCCAAAAAGCTTCGATTATCATTACCTGCTACCCTTGCTCCTTTTTATATCGTTTGTTGCTTTTCTTAATCTTAGATCAGAAATCTGACAGCGCCATCTGTTGGTCGCCAACAGAACTATTTTTGTTCGTTGCCAGACAAAACCCGTTTTCTTCTCAACCCGTTTAGCGCAAAACGCGTCTTCTTATCTTTATTAGTTTTCGAATCATTCATTTTTAAAGTTGGTCCTGACTTTTGGATCGCCCGTTATATCTAATTCGTTCTATTTTCTTACTTTATACATTAATAGAAAATTTGCTTTTGCCGTCAGAGATTAAAATATGTTTAAAGACATTTAATGAATTTTAACTACAGTCATCAATAGTATTTTTCAAAAAATGCTTCGAGACTTTCAACAGCATTTTGCATCAATCATGAATAGTATTTTCCGAAAACTGTTTAGAGACGCTGAACAGCATTTGTCAACAGTCATCAGTAGCTTTTCCAAATATGTTTAGAGATCCGCTATTTGCAGCAGTTATCGCATTAATTGTTATGTTCCAAAAAATGTTTAGAGAAATTCAACAGCAATTTATAACAGTCATCAACAGTATTCAACAACACAAGCGTGCCAATTTGTCTTCAAACAGCAAACAGTTTTCGGTGTCCTCTGATTTTTGCGGTAAGGTGACATCTGGTTTTTGTGGTATGGTGACATCTGGTTTTTGCGGTAAGGTGGCTTTTAAAAACTAAAAAGTTTTTTGACTGCGTAAAATAAATTAAAAGTTTTGCTCAAAATTGAACGAGTCTACTTTTCAGTCTGGCAAAATTGAGTTTGAGACAATTGCTTTCACCACAGTATGGAAAAAACTCACCTGGCAGCATTGTGAAGGCTAGGCAGATCCTAATTTCAGCATTACGATGCTGCCAGGTTAGGTTTTCCCCAACTAGATTCTACGGTTTCAAATTTCAGATAAATGTTTTCACACCTCAGTTGAAGTATTTCTTTCATATTTCTTCAACGTAAAAATAAACTAATCGATATGAAACTCATTCTTCATATGAAACTCAAAATTTGCCACGCCAAGTTTTGATGAATTTCAACTGTCAGAGCTTTTTAACAGGAATAAGTTATTTGTTCATAGCTCCGATATGTTGGAACGTATAAACGTAAGAAAAATAAAATTCAAATCTGATACGCAGCAAGACTGTACTGACACCTCAAAAATGCTTAGGTAAAAAATACAATGAAATGAAAAAATTTATTTTAAATTTGTCACCTTGAGTTCAAAATATGTTTTTCGGTATCTCGAGTTATGATAGGACCCTACTCACTGGGTTTCTTGTTTTTACAAATGGCACCTGTCCCCCGGAATCGACTTTATTTATACCCGACCCACTCGACTTGACACAATGCTCTTTAAACAGAAACAGCATCCAGTACACAACAAACTTCCACGAGCATGTTCCTCCTAATAGAGGATTGGCGTGTGTGTGTGTGTGTGTGTGTAGCAGTGTGTGTTTATGTGTGTGTGAGTAGGCGTGAGTGTATATATATAATTATCGAGACAAAAAGTTATTTTCTTTTTTCAGTAGTGCAGTTTTGAAGTAATGAAGTTTAATGAGGAAACCCGTTTTATGAAAAGAAAATTATTTCCTAAATTTTTATTTTAAAGAAATGTGTATTTACGTAACGTTGAATTTACGTAAAAACCATCTTTAAAGTTCTCTTATAGTTTAACCTTTGAAGAGTAGATATGGATTTTATTTTCTAGAAAAAGAAGTATTTTGAGTGGAACTCTCTAGTTTTAGAAATTTTCAAACTTTTACGAAAAAAATAAAAAATACACATGCATGCATACATGGATTTATTTTCAAACATTTTCCATTTTCTAGGAAGAATAATGTAATATGCCGGAACCCAATCGAAAAACGATATCAAGAACATTATTAGTCATTGCGCGATATGAGTAATACTCTTTCCAAACTTCGAAAATATTTGAATATACTATCTAATAAAAAAAATCTTTTATTGGTGTATCGTATCTAAGTGCTCACGAAAATTTTTTATGAACAATAATAATATTTATTGATAGCTAATCTGTTTCTCTTTATTGATGTCTCATTTTGTTATCTGAGAACTTCTAGCCAATTTTACTGTGCATAAAATATTTTCTAGGCTTTGATATTTTGTATTATACAGGGTGTTCCGTTTTAACCTGCAAGACCTTTATTTTCGCAACCGTTATTCCTAGATGTATAGTTCCAATTGCAAAAATGTTCAAAATCAGATGCAGAGTTAAGATATTGAAAGTTTGAATCAAAAATAAAATTAGTCAAAAAATACAAAATTGAACTTTTTATACGGGTTCTAGGTCCCCTAACTAATATTTAGAGAAATATTTTCCATTGAAAACTATTACTGACACAAAAAACTTGACTTTTGTGAGACCAGAACTCAAGGAGATATTCTATTTCAAAGTTTTAAGGGACCATACAAAAGATGAGATTGGAACTTATCGCCCTTTCAGATGAATGGCAGGTTGTCAAAATAGAAAATCAAAGTATTTATATTTTTCCATCGCTATTCAAAAACAAATGCAGATGTTATGACGTGATACGCAAAAACACACTACGAAACCTCGAACAATTTCAAAAACCACTTTCTGTGCACACATTCAAACACTTGTTAACCGCTATATTTTCCCCCAAAAGGTGTTATTGACGGCTAGTGAAAAATGGTGTAAGTCACAAAACGCTGCGTTTCATATCTCGGTAAATATTGGTCGTAGTAATTTCAAACTTTTTGTGTTGGAATTATTTTTCAATGGAAAATTGTTTCCTGAATATATGTTAGAGGACCTGGGACCCGTATAAAAAGTTAAATTTTGTATTTTGTGACTTATTTTTATTTTTACTTCGAACTTTCAATATCTTAATTCTGCATCTGATTTTGATCATTTTTGCAATTGGAAGTATACATCTAGAACTGACGGTTGCGAAAATAAAGGTCTTGCAAGTTAAAACAAAACACCCTGTTTACATTATTGTATGATATGTAAGGAGATGTAACTGAATTCCTTCCACTTCTTGCAAAAGTTATAAAAAAGAAACAATTACGAATACAGCAGAAATGTTTATATTATCTGTTGAAGAATCATAAAGCAGGGCAGTCACTTAGAGAGGGTCAAGAGTGAACAATTCCCCCGCTACCGTTGACTTTGAGAAAGGCGTCGGACCCATTACTAAAGGGTTCCGAGCTCGATGCCAGGGTTGAAAATCCTCCATGCTTACTGATGAAAACTGGGGTACGTTAAATATGTCGTGGTCATAAAGTCCTCCAAGTAAATTATTTCCTCTGAGAGTTCTGAACCAGCATTTTTCGGCTTCTGGTTTGTTTCTAAATTATCGAAATGTTGATAGATGGTGCTTCCATCTATTGTGTGTTGTCTGAGTTAAAACGGACTTCCATCTTAATGGTGCTCTATAGATGGAAGCCGTACCTCTCTGCTTTAAAATGAGTAACTTCGCTACTCGAGCTCGGGTACTCGAGTGGTATAATTCAACAACAACATATTTACATATAAGTGGCAGTGGTTTTTGTTGTTTTCTTATATATCATGCATTGAGTTTATGCTCTGTGATAAAGATCAAGACTGGTAAATTTTTCGGTCACCAGTAGAGGCAAGGTTATTAGTGGTCACTCTTTTTTTTTTTAAGTCCCTCTTTTTTCTGCAAACAAAAAAAAAGTAACTAAACTACAAACTAACTTTTTAATAGCTATTAAATAATAGAAAGTAATCGCACAGGGATCTATTTCTAATTTTTCTCTACAGTATCCAATAAAAAGCTTGTTAAACGGAAATACACTTGAGGCAGTGAGAAGCAAAGGGATGTAAGTAGCAAAATTAAAAATTTGGAGATAACCAGTACAAATGGTAGGTGAACCTCTCCTCTGTCTTGGGGCGAGAGATAGTACAGGTAGCCCTGGTAGGTGCTACTGTACAGCATGATTTAGAAAAAAAAATCAATGGGCGCCTATACCTAGGAAGTTATCTTTATACGCGTTTTACTCAAAACTTGAAAATGTCCACTTACATCCTTTTGCTTCTCACTGCTTCAAATGTACTTTTGGAATAAATAGTAATAACACAGGTAGGACTGGTGACCGTGTGGCAAATGGTTATAATATTTTTAATGGTCACGTTTTTAATTTAGTCGCCATGAGGCGAGTGGCAACCGCTAAGCTTGATCTATACCTTCATCCTCCCTTTTGGAAAACATTGAAATGATGGTCCTGGTTATTAAGTTTGCTACGGAAGGATTCATAATGTGAACATTTGGTGGTAGGATAGGTACTAAATCTAAAGTTAAGCTTTCTCAAGATTCACTTAAACATTTAACGATAAAATAGTAAATATCACGGTTGTTATAATTTGTCTTAGCTTAATATGAGGTAAGATCATGTTTTTGTGCTGACCGCCTTGTCTTGTGGTTGAAGAAGTCTGACTGTGTTGTTGTGTTGTGAATGGTTCAATGGTTGCCTACGATATAAACGGGTCCTTATGGCATGTGTGCATTGTCCGTTTTCCACGCGAAAGCACTTCGCCCTGCCTTCTCTAACGCAGAGTTCAATTTTACGCAGGGGGATCAGTAAACGTGTGTCCGTGCTTGGAACTGAGACAATTAAACAACCTTAACTTTGGCGTGCATTTTATTGCGCAAAAAAAGTCTTGGCGTCCTTTGCATTACTTTCTTCACTTGTCTGTTACTACTTTTGTTATTCTTACATTTAAAAACTGCTGCTTAAAATGTTATGATCGAATATGCCTTCTGCCGAAAACAGCGAAATAGAATCATCGGATACCACGTGACGAAGGCGGAGTCAATTGCCTTCTCGTGGAAAACGCACAATACTATGGAAGCCGGACTTCACACCAAATTATGGTAAAGTTGGAAAAGTGAAGCAGCGCACCCCAAATTGGAATCCTAGCTAGCACAAGACAACAACAACAACATGTTTTTGTGGCCTCAATACCAGTTGAGTCAACAGAACTACCAGAAAAGTTAACAACGTATTCGCTACCATTGATTGTGACATGTTAAAGCTAGTTTGGCTAGAAATTGATTTTAGCGTTGTTGCCTACCGCTTCAACTAAAGTTCACCTACAGAAACTGAATGTCACACTTAAATGATGCTGCGTTACTGATAGTTTTGTGTATCACTTCTAAAATCCCCAAGGAAAATTCTCATGTTTAGTGTTTGATAGTATACGTTCATGTGTTCGCGCACTTACGCACACTTACGTACCGATACATGTGTATGGATAAGTTGGAGTTTGATTATTTGCCTTTAAACAATTTCTGTATTATCTTTTCCTTTTAATTTATTCTAATAGATTTGTATGTGGGTGCTGCTATTATAATTAAGTTCACTGTATTAGCAAGAATATTTGAGGCTTAAGTATATTTATGATTACGAGAAAAAACTTGATCACATCACTTTACCCCATCTACATAAGACAGAACGTTTACCAATGCCCAGTGCAGAAAACTAACCATTTTAACATTATTAGAATCCCGCACTTTTCTCCAACCACCATGATTTACGACTCTTCATTTGCATCTTCTTGCAATTGTACTCCACGAAAAATCGTACTTCTGAAAGTCCATACGAAAACACGAGAACATATGTATGGAAATATAAGTTCGAATGCAATTCCAATTGAGTTCATATCTTTCCTTTCAAACAGAAGTTATTTCTGCTTTGGAGCAAAATGGAAGGAATAAATTGGATTTTTTTGAAATTCCCCACAAACAAACGCAACAAGTATTTCTTAAAGTATACCTGTCAAAACATATTTTTAGTTCATAATTCAGGGAACTTCTTTGAACTTTATCATAGATTTTTTTGTTTCTTTGAGTTCTTACTGAAACGTCATGTTCTCTTGCAAGCAAATGCTGTCATTAGAGTGGACGAATTTAAGCAATGGGGTCGTTTCCAAAATTTTAAAATTATTTTTTTCTGAAAGAGCACGCTTAAAAACATAGGATCTGACCATTTTTTAAATAATTTGTTTGAGTTTAATATTTTTCAAAAATTATTAAAATCGGTGCGCTTTTATTGTTTACACTTCTGTCGTGTGACATCACAAATGATGAGATGCCATTCAGTGTCTCCATTCACAGCTCAAAATATTTTATTCGCATCTTTACTCGCGTGTATTGGCAACGATATGGTTGATAGCAAGCGTAGAGCGCAATTTTAATTCGTTTCTTGATTATCATAACGTGGAAACGCAGTGAAAAATGCGCCAAAGGGCATCATTTGGGACGTCATAAAGACCACACCTTGTTTTCAAAATCGGACATTTTAAAAAATTAATTAAAAAATAACTGTTGGGAAAATGAAATATTTTCTGGATCCATGTTATTCTTTTTTACTCATTCTATCAATTTCAGTGACTAAAAGTAGTACTTTTGACTAAAGGAAACTACCCCATTGAATTATAGATATTATGGGAAATTAAGGTAATTAAGCTCACTTTAAATAAAACATGAATAACAAGTCAAATTTACGCACACACACAAAAAGAAGAATCCAGGTAGTATAACTCTAAAGCTAAAAAAACAATTTTCAATCAATTAATTTGCATAAAAGTTTGGGATCATTCTTTTTCGCGTTTATTTAATTACATCATGCATTAAACGTCAATGCCTACCATTGAAGTGTAACTCCACTCAAAGTTAGAATGCAATATTTAAGTACAATGTAAATCACATATGAATTAGTGTGAAGCAACGGGATGTAAATGTAAAAATTGAAAATTTGGAGATAATCAGTACAAATGGTAGGAGAACTTCTGCTTTAGGGACAGAGATGGTACAAGCAGCTCTGGTGGGTGCTGCTGCACAGCATGATTTAGAAAAAAAATCAATTAAAGCCTACCTAAGATCGGAACTTTAAATGCGTTTTACTCAAAGCTTTAAAAAAATAACTTATATCCCTTTGCTTCTGACTGCCTCATATGAAATTGTGTATATTGTTATACTCTACAACCCTCTACACATGTATTTGACAAGTACATAAGACTTTATGCGATCACTTTTCACATATTGTAACCACATATTGAGTAAAGCAAAATTTCATTTCGTTTTTAATTCCGAACTCCCAGCAAAAACAGCAGATTTATGTCTAAATATCCTATTCGCTTGGAAGCAAATCATCTGGATCATCATCACAGAGCTGAGACTCGTCAATTGAAGTTGGTGTCATATACTTACCATCTTACATAAGCGCCATTATAATTCATCGCCTTGTTGAATTATAATGGCCCCCTTATAATTGACGTAACAAAGCACTACAAAATAAATAAAAGCATAAACTTACAGCTATTTAGCATATATTTAGTACCCTTAACGAATAAATTAAGATCGTAAAATAAAATATATACTTTGTAGAATTTTAAAGCAAAATTACTGCTAAAAGCACAAAAACACCTTCCTTCCGATAATGACTGTATCCTTACTATAAAATTTATAGTGATGTTATCTTATATGGGCAGCATCAATCGCTAGTTTTTAATTCTTGTTCTATTTATAGATATGTATTTAGGAGCACGAGATTGTGTGTGTGTGTGTGTCCGACGAGCGTTTAAGTAAAATAGAAAGGTTACCAAGCTAAGAAGCGTACCTTCCTTAGAAGGCATAGAATTGTTATAAAAAGGCACGCAGCTGCTGTTACCGAAATTTTTGAACAGAAAAAAAAAGTAAATTTGGCGTCGGAAAATAAGAATCAGCAAAACGTCATCATTACGGTTTGAGCACCCATGCTGAGAACATGGGTATCTTAGGGGGGTGGGAGAGGGAATCTTTATTCACGATTTGAGAAAACTAGCCATAAAAAAAGCTCACCCATTGCATTAATATTGACTTTTTTCTCTAATGTTGTATATTTGAAACATATATTTTTCGGTAGCTTTATACGAATTATTAAATGTAGTACAACAATCGATACTCATTTTACAATATGATACCTCATGTATAAATATGTTTTGATACATAAAAACTACTTTATAATAAACTATCGTATGGTTTTTCTGACCCATTAAATAAATTGTAACACCAAGACAGCATTTATGGAATCATATCATTACGCAAATTAATGAGAGCAAAACAATTTTTTGGTGAAAACAGGGGACTACAGGCCGGGCCCGCTATTTAGGGAATCAGAGGGTCGATTGTCCGCACTAGCTTTGAAAAATTAATGTTTCTTCAAGTAAGTGGGTGCGGTTTTTTGTTGTTTTCCGATAAAATTTGGCAAAAACCGAAACGTCTGACCTGGCGCAGGTGTATTGTTTGTAAATCACTGATTTTTCGTGGCAAAATGATTGAAATCAATTATTTATCCAGGACACGCTTTTGAATTTTCAGTAAAGATTTAGTTAAGTTTTCTTTGTTCTAACTGAATCGCAAGACTCTCTAACACAAACGTAACCATTAGGGCGGTTGAATTGACGCAATTATTTGTAAACTGTAGTTATTATATACACAGGGTGATTCAAAAGTAACTTACCTTATACATTCTGCCTTCTGTCGCAAAAATATATACACCCAAGAGTAAACGAACTGTTATCACGAAAATTAACATGTATGTACACTGCAAATAAACCTGCACAATTTGGAACACTTTGTTTCAGAAAAAGTGATCCTAATATGTGAATGTGCGCTATGAAGTATTCTGAATAAGCTCTGTCAGAAGGAAAGTGTTCCGAATATGTTCTAGATACTGAACCTCTAGTGCCAACACACGAGTCCAGCTTCGAAACAATGAACCTATCACACTAAAATTAACTAAACGTTCGACTGAAACAAAATAAGTCAGAGTTGACCAACACTCAATTAAACTTTTGCCCAAAGAACGATGAGGATTCCACAATACTACTTTCTGCAATGTGATGTAAAATTAAAATGTATATTTATGTCAATTAGGTTAATTTCAAAAAAATATTTTGTTTTACGACAAGATGTGTTTAGTAAACTGCAAAGTAGAAGTTCAGCGGTTCTTAGTACATCAGTTTAAAATGTAAATTGAATACGTCTTTTAATTTTTAGCTGCATTAGGGAACTTATTTCTTCCTTGAGACAATTTAACTTTTTAAACAGCACTCTGTATTTCAAAGTATAATTAAGCGAGTTTGACCAGAAATGTCTGAAAACTCGTGTTTTTGTTTAAGGAAAATCGTACTATTGAAAAAATTCAAGTTCAACTGAAACTTTTTAAGTTGAGGTGGCCCATTACACTCAAACATAATTCGATCCAATCGAATAAGATTGTATCTCCCAATAGCACAGTCAAAAATTTGCATTGCCTCATCCAGTTCAAATTTCTCACTACGCTACTGGTAGATAGCATTCCATCGAATTGAACACAATCGAGTTGAATGCGCCATTTTAAAAAAAAAGCAAGTTACGTTTAATAACTTTCGATCAACCTTAATAATCAGATTTTCACAAAATTTTATTCCAGAAGTAATTTTTCCAAAAAATCATACTGAAATAACAATTTAGAAATTGTACCTAGTGAACTATTTGTCGCTCAATTTTTCACCAAGTGGGCGTCCATTCATAACATCATTCAGCCTAACATAATTGATGATTCGATTCGAACGAATTCTATCAACCAAAAGTGAAGCCAGAAATTTCCTTTATTCTACCCATAAGAAAATGTCTCGCTACGTGACTGGTAGATAGAATTCGATCGAATCGAACATAATCGAGAAAAATATGTTTCTTAGTCGTTATTGAAAACTATACCGATTTGACTCAAAAAAAGAAAAAGTGTAAACGCCTCTTTTAGAACCTCTGTGAACACCAAAAACGGAGATGCACGGCCAGACTCCACTCAGTTTACATACAAAATTTTAACTTATTAAGGCATACAGTTTTTCAGTTATGTGAAATATATTAAAACCAGGGGTGAATTCGTGCCTGGTCTTACTGGAACGCCGTTACTTTTCAAGAAAAATAATTTCGCTTCCACACAAAACTGGCTAAAAATCGTTATTCAATCATTTATCATTAGCGTTTCTGGTACTAGAACATTTACGAATTCACCTCTGATACATACGTACTTACTGACGTCACGAGAAAACTCGTGATAATGAATTCAGTAATTATCAAAAATGGGCATTTTGATTGCCCGTACATTCATATGTACTTGCAGACGGGTCGAAAACACTAAACATACATCTGAGTTAAATGGAATTTTTTGGTCCAATTCATATGAAATTGTTTTTTTTTTATTTAATGCATTTACTCCTGTCCTTTGCACCAAGAAGAAAAACTAAATTCTAACTAATTGGTAATTCCATCTTTGCAGTGAACTTTCACAGAAAGGATTAGTTATTAAAGAATTTCATTGCATTTTAATGGTATAAAAGAATACTAATTTTTAATGGTCATTGATCATAAACCGAGCAGTAGACTACTCAGTAGCTAAATAGTAGGAGCGTAAACAAATTAGATTTATATACAGTAATAAAAAAGTTTTTGTTCTTGAGGAATTTTTTTTTTAAATTAATTTATGTAACCATTTGTTTTTGACAAATTTTTGTTTATTTTTTTTACATTATTGATTGACTTTGAAAACTTGCTCATTGAAATTTATATTTCAAATTTAGTTGTCATTTCTGTAATAAATATGATTTTGTACTACAATTTCCTGCTACTTTTTTTGCTCGTTTGTTATTTTGCTGTAAACTATTCCATTGGATTTGAGATGACATTAGATTTTAAATTTTCATACTAATAATACAGATTAATAAACATATTCACTCAAAGCCTAAACCCATCATCAAGCCTGCAGTCTCAACCTAAATGAATTTAGTGAGTATTTTTTCTTTTTATAAGCTCCTTTTATACTTGAGTAGCACACATTCCGAGAGGATATTAGTGATCGGTAATTGTTCCGAAACATATCCTAAAAACTGTACTAAAACGTGTGCCACAAAATGTTTAGCGCAAGTGTTCAAAAACCATTCTCTAACACTATCCATGAAATGTCTGAAAAGTGCGATAAAAAGGATATACATGTTCCGAACAGTGTTTTTAGAAGTGTTTTGAAAACTGACCGGAAAAAGTGTTCTAAAAAAGGGGACAAGTGTACGTGTTCAAAAAGTATTATGACATGTGTTCACAAAACGGTTCTAATAACTATTACAAAAATAGTGTTCTTAAAAAGGGGACAAGTGTACGTGTGCAAATAGTGTTCAAAAAGTGTTTGATTATTTGCAGTGTAGTGTATGAGAAGTAAGCAAATGATTAGAGATTCAAAATAAAAGATTGTTTTATTAAGAGATAGTATAGTATAAAAAAGTTACAAATCAGTAGGTAGTACAGCTACCTCTGGCAAATATTTGAGACGAAATACGGTGTGTCATCGAACCAAGTAGGTCATCCATGAACCCCTGTGGATGATCATGCCATATCTTTGCAACTGGGCAATTGATTCACCAGTATTCTGGGCGGCTGCAGTTGCCTTTCAAGTCGTCTTCTCAATCGTGCTCATTTGGAGAGAGATATGATGACATGGAAAGCCACGAGAGTACGCAATATCCTTGAAGACCTTGTTGGAAGAGTCGCAGAAGGTGTGAACGATCATTTTCACGCTGATAAATGGCACATGGGTGATTTGATAGCATAGAAAGTATCCGGCATGAAAATGCCGTCCACGTAAATGCAAGTCATCCTAGTGCCTTGAAAGATGGCTAGAGGTGATCGTGTGTCCCAACAAACTGTTCCCTCTAGTGCTACATCTTTTGTAATTGCCGAATGCCGCTCCACAGCTAAAGCCGGATCGGACCGCTGGCCTGGTCACTTCCACACGAGTGTCCGTTGGTCATCAGTACTGAGATTAATTAAATCGGGATGCATCACTGAAGATCACACGCCTCCATTCGGTCACACTTCAGCCTACCCATGCGGCAAAAATCCAATCGATACTATCTTTGATGCAAGGTTAGTGATATAGAAGTCGTAAAGGACATCTTGTCCGCATACCAGTGTCTGTAAGTCGTCTCTGAATGGTTCAACTTGAAATCAGCAGGTGCCTGAAATATGCTTGGCTTCTAATTGATGCTACCGATGTACCGACGTTGTTTGTGCTGAAATAGTCGCTCTTATAATTGCGAACTTTTTATAATTGTACGCGCTCATTTTGTGTTCTTTGGACGCTTCGACCCTCTACTACAGTAGACTATTCCTTCTCTGATCTATCGATATGCTAACGCCAAGAAATTACCACATCGCCGTGGCCGAGTTGGTGGCCAATACGCCTGTTCTACCCACTAGCGTTTTTTGATGTGTATATTCTTAAAGTGCGACAACTGTTCCCATTGCCTCCGGTTACGTCTCATAGGCACCTCTAGCCACAATAATGTCTATCTAATTCGAAAGATTTGTTTGAATATCCCTATGGCTGAAGCAATCGCACTTTTAACCTTCCCCAGCTGCACCATCTCATGCAAGCTTAACCTTCGCTCATTGACGTTGAAAATTGAATCTCTTGCAAATGTTTTACCAGACTACATTCTTGTCGAGTTTTGTGATTGTGGCTAATTTCTTCTGAGCGCATATATTTTTTGCGACAAAGTGTATTAGATTCCTTAACGGCACTGAACCAATCGAGCCAAAATTCTAGGAATAGTAAGTCTAAGGTATGCGCTTGATGTTTTGATGATTTTAAACAACGCAGTGCTTATGGTTATAGTTACTGTGAACGAATTTTTTCGAACGACAGCACTCCCTTTTTCCTTGCTCAAATTGATCAGCGTAATATAAAGTCACAAATGGCATTAAAAAATCAATGGCATTGAATGAATTAATGTGTAAAACTTTATCAATAAACATAAACCACGAAATATGAATAATAAATGAAAAAATAAATACTTGAAATAAACTATTTCACTTTTCTCTGGAAAATTTGTACTAATTATTTAAAGCCAAAACATGGAAAACATTAACTAAACAAATACTGCAGTGATCGTTCGCATGCCTCAATTGATACTTGAAATGTTAATAACAAGAACTTTGCCCTTTTTAATGACAAAAAATATTTCTGATTTGCCACAAAATTGGTACCAATAGTAGGGGAGACCGGGGTTAGTTGTTACAATTTTTTTTCAATATTTTTTAACGCTGAACTATTTGAATTATTTACACGTGTGAAACTTTAAAATGCATCTAGATTGTTTAACATTCATAACATATTTTTTAAAAAATGATTAGAAGTCACTACTCCAAAATATTTCAAGTTTTTTGAATAGATGTAGATTGTAACAACTTACCCCACCACAGGGCAGGTTGTTACAGTATATGGGGTTAATTGTTACATGAGATATTTTATTAATGAAATGAATTTTACACATTTTCTGGTTTATTCTGTTAAATTTTAAAAATTCGTAACCATATTAAAAATCAAAACCTTTTTGACTTGACGGATTTACTTCATTAATGACTTATTCTTATAAACTATCATCATCATTATAATTGTCCGCGAATTACAATTTTTACAAGCATATAATTTATCAAACTTAGCACATAGGTCATGTGCCTATTTGTCACAATTACGACATTGAAGCCGTTTAGTTGGTTTTTTGGATTCTGAGTACGGTTTAGAGCACTCTCTGCAGAACCAGTCTTCATCATCTTCATCCGAAGGACGCACTGTTTAAACGTACCTTTTTGCATTTTTTTTCTTTTTCTTTTCTTTTTCTTTTTTTTTTTGCCTTTGTCTGTTGATTTCTTTTCTGTTAGACATAATTTCCTTTTCACAGGTTTTTGTTTCCCAGCTTCGGCTTGCAAAACATTTTTTACTGATGTATTTGTTAAAGTGGCGCTGACCGATGGTTTCCGCTTGCGAACCGTCTTCACTTCTGCACGTTGGAGAAAGATCTACACTCGAATAATACATAATTTATTATTATTATCATTGTTGTAATTATTATTATTATTTATTCAACCATACATATTAACAATAAATTAAAACATAGAATGAAGGATATCAGAATTATTATTATTATTATTATTATTATTATTATTATTTTTTTTACTATCGTCATCCAACTACAGTATTTTATATGAATTAAATCATGCAATAAAACAAATCAGAAATACTGCTTACCCACACTAGCATTTTTCATCTTACTGCAGAATCTCTCTAGTGTCATGAAATTCATCGGCTGCCTTTCGTAATGAACTGCTTGCAATTACTTCTTTAGCCACATCCAAATATGTTTCTTTAGGTGTTTTGCTCCTTTCTGTCTTGTTTTTATAGCCCCGGCCATATCACATTTAAAAAGAAAACAATATTAAATTAAAACTTGCATGGGGCAAGTTGTTACTTGTAACAACTAACCCCAACAAATTTGTAACAATTTACCCCATACGACGCCATTTTAGTTCTTGGCACATATTACTGGTATTATATCTCTGTACAAAACTTTTAAATATGTTAGCACTTACCTAAAAATGTAGGCTTTCACGTGGTATAGAAATAAATTCGTTATCTGCAACGGCTTCATCACAAATAAAAAAATGACAGCTGAAAGAAAAATTACTTCCAGACTCAAAAAAACGTTTCCCTTGAGCACTATCCATGCTACTGACTGCAAGCCCTCCTTATTGTCAGGGAATGCAGATGTGTAAGTGCTATCATCTACTGCAAGAAAAGTCAGTTTCTCCTGGCGGTTAATTTTAAATTCGAATGTAACAACTTACCCCGTGTAACAACTAACCCCGGTCTCCCCTACAATATCAGTGCAAAAACTTGAAAGTGCACCTCGATCTTCAGAGGTAACGTACAATTTTCCGACCGGAAACTAATATATACAGGTGTCCCTCGTATAACAGGTACTTGTACCACACCGTTTCGATATTACACGGTACGAAACTTGAGTTTAATGCTTCATGGGTTGGATATAACACGAAAGTTATGCTTAAAAAAGATGCAATCTTATTTTTGTTTAATACATTCTGTTAATGTTTCATAATAACTCTAATAAATTTTTACTTTGTTTTACAAAACTTGGTTTCGATATAACACGGTACACATCCCTTGATTCACATTACTTCCAAGTCTCGTATAACACGGTTTCGATATAACACGAAACATGTTTTCGATACAACACGATAAATACTGACATGATTTTTACTATGTGTATAATTTATTAGTGTAAAAAATAAAAAGTTATTTTTAAAAAAGTCTCGTATAACACAATTTCGATACTAAACGGAACGAATTAACCGTGTTATACCAGGGACGCCTGTATATTTGTTAAAATATTGTCAGATAGGTAGCGCCGGCGTGGCGGCGACGACGCTGCAAAGGGAATAAAATATTTTATTATTTTTTTCTCAGCCTCAGAGTCGCATTTCCAATAAGTATTTATGCTACTAAATCCTAATAGATGGCAGCACGACGTATTTTCTTGAAGTGTTCTTAATTTTAAATTGCTTACGCATACATATAGAACTTGCTTTCTTGCTTATATGCACATATAGAACTTGTAACACGAAAAAGAATCAGAAGATAATTCTTTATGGAAATCAAACTATTTCAGCATAAAATATATAATTTTTTTTCTAATGAAATCCCAAAATGTAATCTAAATCTGATGGGACACCATATGTTCCTCCAAATTAAGTTCTTAATAAATCATGGATGGCAGCACGACTCATCTCGTCTATGAATTTTTCGTTCAAATTGGTTGATGTTAATTAAAAATATCTGTGTCAAACAAAGGTTTAAGTCACTACTATTTCTTATACTTTAAAAAACTCGGTTCAATTTCACTAGTTTGTTTCCTAATATTTATCAATTTATTTCCTTGTCTGGAAAGTTACAGAGGGGAGAGAGGGAGGTCTCGAAATTTAAAAACAGTTCCATACCGCTGAAACTGTTTTCTGGACAAGATTCGAGGTTTCTGCTGTTTAGGGGGGGGGGGTCCAAATCCGGTAAATAAAAGCAAATTTTGTGCTGTATATTGTAATTACTTCACAATTCAGCTTGAATTCGTGTCCAAATATGACTGCCCTCTCACGCAATCGAAGAAGTTCAAAAACTTTTATTTTTACTTTAATTACCTAGTATACCTTTAAGTACTTTGTCTCTCTATTTTCAGTGAATACATTTTTGTATTTCATGTCTCGTTTCATTTAACTTGTCCCAAAATATCAAGACTTCAAACATGGGCGCTATTAGGGGGGCAAGTGGGGCTCAAGGCCCCCCCCCTAGAAATTAGAACTCTCTTGCTATTAGTACCTGCTTTTTTCTTTGCAAAAATGTAAAAACATTTCTTCTCCAGCCATTAATGAGTAAGTTATTAAAATGTCAAATTTGAATAATTATAAATCTGTACTCCGAAATCGGTCCATGGGGAAAATATACTGCTAAACCATGGGGAAAATGTCTGAGCCCCATTAAAATTTTGCATATGGGCACCCATGACTTCAATCGAAACACACTTAAAAAAATTTCCTTTAGAAAGAAGGTTTATTCAAAACCATAGAAATGAGCGGCTCGTACGGGGAACAAACTTACTTTCAAAAACAAAGGGGCTTTGCCCTTCCCCTTTTCTGAATACAAAATCGAAAAATAGTAAAATTCATAAACTCACGAGTTCTACTAGACTTATTTAATTGTTGTTACTTCATATAATTTTGATGCTCTTTCAAACGAAATTTAAAAGCACGCCGAGTCTGTCCACTATAAACAAGATTGTAACTGTAATGAATTTTATAAATTCCACTACAATTAAGAGGATGAAAAGGATCTTTCAGATAAAAGAATGAAAGTTTATTAATAGGAGAGAGCACCACCACCTGAAATTGGAATCGTTTTAGAATCTTAGTAACCTGATAGCTCACAAATGAAAAGAATAGCTAGACAAACAAATTCTTTCTGATGAAAGTTCTGTTAAGAACATTAGTTTGGGACTTATTGGAAAGTTTTTTATAAATAGAATCAATCAAAGTGTAAGCGAATAGTCTCTATCTATTGCCACAGCTTTACGATAATAGGTTCCGCTTGAAGAAGTTCCGGTGCGAAGAACAAATATTAATAGCACGATAAACAAAAGTATTAAAAGCAGAAAATTTTTAACTGGAGGATGAGACGATAGTCCATGAGGAGGTAAAGAAGCATCAACAGGTTTGCGATAAATGATAGTTTCAAAACCAAATTCAGCACGAGAAACGAGAACATTAAGAAAGGGAATGCAATTATCCAGTTCTTTCTCACAAGAAAATTGAATCTGAGGATAAATGGAGTTTATAAAATAGACAAAACCTCATCATTCCTGATCTGATTCTAGTTCATTAGAACAAAACATTTATCAACATACCGAACGTAAAATTGAAACTGCAGTTTTTGGAGCAGCTTAACCTCAAAATACAATGCATGTAAAACCACTAAGAATGGAGCATTTTGAGCATTTTCCTATAGTCAAACCATCTAACAGAGTGTGAAATTTCCCGTTAAAAACAAAAGAAAATTGCTTAAAACAAGCACGAGTAAGGAAAATTAAATCCTCAATTTCCGTAGAAATGAAATGAAATTCAGAAGGTCTTCTTTGAAAGCATAACAATGAACCCTCGACGGAAACGTTCGTAATTCTCGTTGTCTCCCGATAAGCTTGGTATAACGAATCGTTACTACATCATCATCATCATTATTATTATTATTATTATTATTATTATTATTATCAGTTGAGGCAGTGAGAAGCAAAGGGATGTAAATGGCAAAAAAATATGGAGATAACCAGTACACAAATAGTAGGGGAACCTCTCCTCTGTCTTGGGGCTAGAGATAGAATTAGTATAGCCCTGGTAGGTGTTGCCGTATAGCATGATTTATGAAAAATTTCAATGAAAGCCTACCTAGGACATTATCTTTAAACGCATTTTACTCAAAACTTGAAAATGTCCACTAACATGCCTTTGCTTCTCACTGCCTCAATTACTAATCATTTTTGTCTGCTTGACTAATTTCTAGTTTGCATTAATCATTAAGTATCACATTTAAATTTTTATGTTATTCAGATGAAAAATAAATAGATGTTACGAAATTATTCGTATAGATTTATGTTGATATTTCATAGTTTCGTTGCAACAGTTGCTTCTTCTTTGATTACATAACTTTAAAAGGAGCTATCTTTAATAAATCATTGATACTACAATCGTTATTATTTTTATTATTATTGACTTCATAAATCTTACTTATAAAGTAATAAATATAAACTGAATTCACTACTCTCTCTCTCACACACACACACACACACACACACACACTAAATATATATATATATATATATTTTTTTTTTTTAAATAACAATTTTTCCAAAAACGTTGATATTTTGACATCGATCTCAATTCTCTAGTGTAAACGTTTTTAAACGGAAATTTAAGGAAAACTATTTTTGTGTGTTGATGTTAACATTTTTGGCCATAAGAAAAAAGAAAATGAATAGAATACAGCTCAAAGTACAAACAACTTTCGTGCCAGGATAATAAAATTTTGTTAGAAAAGATTTGTTTGCTGTTTACGCTGCACTTCGCTTGAAATTTATTTCTCACATGCAAACTGCGTGTGTTCCAGTTGAAAAGAGTTGAGAACTGGAAAATCTCAAGGATTTTTTCGTCTTTGTGAATATTTTTGACTGCATAAATTTCTTTTGCTCCATTTTCTTTCTTTTTGTTTCTAACCCAAAGTGTTATGGCTTGGTTCGTGGTTTAATTTGCATAAGAGCTCAAGGGAGCTGAGCTCCTGCACTTCTTTTCAATTTTATGCAAATTTTAACATTTTGAAATGAATGTTTTTGCTTTCATACATTTCTTTTGCTCCGTTTTTTTCTTTCTTTTCGTTTCTATCTCAAAATGTTAGGGCCTGTTCCATGGTTTAGTTTGCATAGGAGCTCAAGGGAGCTGAGTTCCTGCACTTCTTTTCATCTTTATACAAATTTTAACATTTTGAAATGAATATTTTTACGGCATAAATTTCTTTTGCTCCATTGTTTTCCGTTTGTATTCCTAAGTGTTAGGGCCTTTTCCATGGCTTACTTTGCACAAGAACTCAAGGGAACTGAGCTCTTGCACTTCTTTTCAATTTTATACAAATTTTAACATTTTGCGGAAATTCAGGCTATTAGGGACAAAGGCTTTTCTGCATTTATTTTGGCAGAAAATAAGCCCTGGCCTTTTCGCTTAATTCGTTTGTCTTTCGGTTTCGCTGCAGAATTTTCAATGCTCAAGCCCTGATTTCCTAGGAGCGAATCGCCGATCTTCGACGTCGCTCTTCGCCGTGACGCTGAAGTCAAAGTCAAGTGGATTCCGGCGTGTCCATTCACGGCGTCGATTTAGCTCGGGCGCGCATGCGCAGAAGAATCAAGTTTTTCCCACGGCGAGGAGCGACGCCGACGATCGGCGTGTTTGCTCCTAGGAAAGCAAGGCTTTAGAGCTAACGCACTTTAGTGAAATGCTACGTGATCTATGAAAGCGTTGACATGCAACGCTAGTTGATAAAGCGCAACTTCAACGCAGTGATTTGGAATGCTGCTTGCCAAAGCAGCGTCATAGTAGAGTTGAAATCTAACGCGTATCAATATGTTCAAGGGCTCTTTAAACTTGACGCGGCAGTTGCAATTATTGTAAATAAAGAAAAGTGTGAAATTAATGAATACCTTTGTCTCGCGAAGCAACAGAAAAAAAAAAAAAAACAACGTTGATGAAACAAAAATTAGCAACTGATTGCAGTCACGTGTTTCAGGATTTCAAGGAATCCATTTTTGTCGAAAAACGTAACCCTATCTTTGTAGAAGTAAGTAATAGCAACAGCAGCAAACAATGTCGATAAGTAGACTTTCAGAAAAATTGACCGCATACAAGAAAAGCATAATACTAAAATCTGAAATTAAAATGTTGAAAATTTGATAAAATATGGGCAATTCAAGCAATTAATTTTTCACTGAGCATGCGCGAAAGATAGCAGTTAATAACTTTCATAATCTAAAACCCAACTAAATTTCTCAACTCATGATAAAGTTTTAGTTCAATATCTTAAACGTTCAGAAAGTTATATATCAGCGATCTAATGAGCCGAATTTCAATAATTCTTAGATAGGCAACGAATCGTGAGGGGTCGCTCGCAAATTTGCTACATTTGCTTGCAGTCGTTCAGTGTGATTCATGTTAATAACAGATTATTGGCGAACGATCCCTCACGATTCAAATAAAAATACAAATACCAATAGAAATACAAATGTGACGTCCAGCAACAGGCTCTGGGCCTAGCTAGGCTGATCCTAGTCAGTTTATAAGTCCCAATGAAGATCAATGGCCCTCTTAAAGCTATCCACCCCCTTGTTCATTACTACCTCTTCCGGTAAGCTGTTCCAAGTCCCACGACCCTACTAAAGAAGTAATTTTTCCTAATTTCCAGGTTATCCTGAGATTTGAATAGTTTAAAACAATGTCCCCTTGCCTTGCTTTCCGTGAGAAAATTTAACCCGTTTACATCTTTCATTTTGGTAAATTTAAGCAACTGAATCATGTCCCCTCTGGCTCTCTTTTGCTCCAGGCTATAAATATTAAGCCTATCGTCGCCTATTCAAAAGTTATTCCAACTCCGCTCATTAGCTTGCTGATAACTTTCTGAATTTTTAAGATATTCAGTTGGAGTTCTATCATGAGTTGAGAAATTTAGTTGGGTTTTAGATTATGAAAGTTATTTATTGCTATCTTTCGTGCATGCTCAGAGTAAAATTAATTGCTTTAAATGTTCATATTTTATAAAATTTTCAACATTTTAATTCAAATTTTAGTATTATACTTCCCTTGTATGCTATCAAGTTTTCTGAAAGTTTGATAAGCTTTGATGTATAACTTGGCGTGTTAAGAGCCGAAAACCTTCAAATAAAACTCGTAGTTTTGGGGGAAATGCTTATATCTTCATGAATATCAGTGATATTTTCTCGAAAGTATGAATAATAAGTAATTTCTGAAATTTACAGCTTATTCTCAAATATTTAGGATAAACAGCAATCAATAAACATTTTTGTTTTCCTCAATTTGTGACTGATCCCCGAAATACAAGGGTGATATAACTTTTATTGGAAAATGACAGCTGGATCATACCTTTTATGTGAAAAAAATGTACTAAGCAATTGGTCTCTTATTTCTTGGGAAATCCTAAAAATGTGAATTTTTGAAAGTGTTCCAATACTTTTAGTCATATAGTGTATACCAAATAAAACAAATAATTAATATTCTGAAAACATTGACATGTCCGCTTTTAAAGGAATCAATTAACCAACGTTTTAAAGCACAAAAATTGCAGTTAATTTGCAATTTTTGTGTTCAAAACGTTGGTTAATTGATTCATTTAATTTTCTGCACAAAGGTATTTATTCGTAATTCCTGTTTTTAATTTCTAGTTTTGGTTCCTAAATTGGAAAATTAAATAAATAAATTAGTCATAAAAAATGCGGAGGGGGGGGGGCGGATGCCTTCCGAATCGCATCCACTGGCAAAATGATAACAACGAAAAAAAAAAGCTAAAGAATGAGTAAGTAGCAATAAAAGTAAGATCTGATGGTAGAGAAAAAACCAGCAATCGCCGGTCCTTAAGGAAGAAACCCTTCAAAAACTTAAATACGAAGAATCTTCACTTTTAGTGACTGAGAAGCTACCCATAACATTATAACTCACACTTCAGACAAAAATTTAAGTTTGAAAAAAATAAACTGGAGGTGTTCTTAAAAAATACTATTTTTTGAATCTTCTTATGATGTTCCTGGAATATCGATTACGAACTTGATATCGACAATACGAGAAAAACCTGTCCAATGCTAGTTATGCAATGCTAGTTATGCTTCCATAACTAGTTATTTACCCCAGTCTGCATCATGACTCTTCTCGTTAGGAACCCTGTTTAAATGTAGTATCAAGACCTATTAGAATTTAAAAATTATAATATGATTACTCTTTCGATTTCAATTTGTATATTTTCGAGGAAAGCGTGGCATGGCACCCCGAATTCCCCTGCACCTACCGTTTACAAGGTTTATCAGATTTAGATATCGGGGGTAACCCCCAACAAATGAGACTTCAGGGACAGAAAGTATGACGGCAGCAGTGATTCCCAAACTTAGTGCCGCGGCTCCCTGTGGTATTAGTGAAGTCGTCAGAAGAGCGCCGCGACAGATGTATTAATTATGAAACTTATGCAATATTCTCTATAATTAAGTGCTATAAAATGTAGGTACGCGAGGGGTTTTATTTTTCGCCTTTTAATTATGAATAATCCAGTTGTACTCACCCTCAAGAGCAGTGGCTTTCCTCCCCCCAAATATTGCTAACCCCAAAAAGCAAGAACTCCCCACCGCCAAGAAAAACGCAAGCACCCCGCCTCCCCCCCCCCGAAAAGTGAAAAATACCCTTTAAAACAACTCACTTAAAAACTTCAATGACGCAGTCTGCGCCATGGCCTATACTTTTACTCAGGGAAGAGCGCCATGGGAAAGCCTTCGGCTGAAAAGGAACCTTAACTTTTTAAAAAAAGTTAGGGAACCACTAGCGCAGAAGCGTTTTTTTTTTTTTTTTTTTTTAAACCTTTGCATTTGATTTTATCCCACAGCAAGGCATGATCTCCAACTGCAAAACACCTATCAGAGCAACATCCCAAACAAAACCAAGTTTAGAAACCCAATCACACAATGCAATATTAGAAACACATTTTTATGGCGACATCATTCCAAGAGCAAGTAAATATAGATGTCACAAAGTTCAAAAAAGTGTACTTAAAAAGAATATTTATTCTCTTGAGCTATCAGCAAAGCATCAGAAGAAAGAAGTTCGCCAAGCCTCTGCCATACATAACTCGTGCGCGACTGTGATGAGATTAACTAATGAATGTGTTCTACTGAAAAAAAGAACTACAAAAAATAGAAGTCGAACTGGGCGCCACCCTCACAGAACAGAAGGAAGTCACTCATGTGACGTAATTGAAGCCTTCCTTTTCCGAGTGGGAATCGGCGATAGAACGCTCTTGTTTACGAAATGGTGTTTTGATTCGATTGAAACGGATATTAGTAGGTGCAATTAGAAGGAAATTTTATTCAATTAGAAGATAGGAAGGATTATTTTTAAGAAATTTCTCCAATTTATTTGTGTCATGCTGTGGAATTTAAAAGACATTAAGCGTTTGTTTTAGTATATGTGTGTGGATTATTGAAATCAACAGCTTGAATTAAATGGAATATGTTTTAGTGAAATACGGCAAACATTCAGAAACGATGACTTACTCTGGAAATGCAAACGATAAGTATGATGATTTCATATTAGAATAAATTCAAAAAATCGTTCTGCTGCGCCGAAACGGAATTTGATCCCCCCCCCCCCCGGAAGCAACGCGTAAAAACAATTCTTTTTCCGAAAAATTAATTGAAGAACTGTTTTAAAAATATGTAATTTTTTCAAGAATATTGGCATTTCGTTTGGAAATTTGAAAGTTATTCACTTAATTTTTTTCATGTGATTGACTCATTTGTATTCATAAGTTGGCAGATTAGTTCCTAATGGAAAACCACTTTTTACTAGACTTATGATTCATTGCAAATTTACTAACGATTAGTGTGAATATTTTCCATTCCATTGAATGAAATTTTTGCAAGCACAGTTCTGCTTGAACCTGTAATTCGATATTCATTTCACACAATATTAAAAAGAAATTTAAATTCAATGAGAACTTGCCTTCAAATTATTTCTGCGTTTTTTTCTTTTCTTTTTTTTTTTTTTTTTTTTTTTTGATGAAAAATTTGTTTTTTGATAACTTAATATATTAATTTATCATTTACTTGAATGAATTTGACATTTGAATAACTTACGGTGAAAATAGCAACGGAGAATCAAACAGTAAATTCAGTTTGAGAATTCAGAATTCAAACTTGTTTTGTTAATCTAAAAATTTAATCAAGTATTTTAAAGTTTACAATTCATTAAAGCTCATGACCTCTGATTCTTGAAACTATGGAAAATTTTCTATACATCTGATTGAAACTTATCAAAAACATTTTCACCAGTAAGTTTTGACTCTAAGTGAAAAGTTTGATTTTTTTTTAATATTAGTCATCGTAATCCTGCAACGTTATGAACAATCAACCTTAAAGCTGAAAATTTAATCCTCGAACGTATTTGTTTAATAATTGATTCTAATTGGGGAATAAAGATCTCAGATAACGGAATATATTTTCTTTGAAAAGCTTTTTCTCCCAACTTCATATGTCACGTACGAAAATCGGTAAAACATGTTTTCATGACCAATAAAACTTTCAAATAGTGACGTAAAATTGCTTTTGCCAAGAAAATATTATTTCATAACAAGATAGAATTCTGTGACATTTTAAACCTTATCTTAAGAACTTCATGCACTTTACCACCAATGAGCCATATTTGTTGACCATTTAAAAATTAGACTTTGATAAATTTACAAAGCAGCCTTTACCAAACAAAAGCGTTCTGAAACGATTGGCTTTCTTTTAAATGCATTTCATGTATAAAATATTTGACGCCAAACGTATGACGTATCTCGCTATATTTCATCTGAAGCGAGTCATAACAAATGAAGAACACGACATTACCATTCCGAAAGATTAAAAGTCAATAGAGAAGAATTACAAACGAATATTGAACACAGGAGCATGTATGTGATAAAAAAAAAATCGTCTGATAAGGGAATTTCATTGTATTTGACGAACCATCAAGAACACTACTAATGTTCTAATCAGACGAGATATTAAAGCATATCGTTTGGGAAATCACTGCCAACATCGTTTAGACTTTTGATTCCAGTGCTGATTTACCACACGGAGATTTATGTACTGTGGAGTGACGATTGTTAAAAAGGCGAAGTTGGAGTTCCCTTCTCTTTCAAAATGGAAGCTATTAGCAAATGGATTATTTCAGCTGAAGTTGCAATAACCCTTGTCCTGGTAAGATTTTTTTTCATTCTACTTGATTATTTCGTATAAATCTAGTTTTAAATAACATCATTTTTGCAAACGAGCTTTTTGTCTCGATTTTCAGTCGTATCAAAATAAAATACACGACACCATTGTGCTCATCACAAGTTGTATCAACAGCTAATTTGAGCAAAGATTTACTTAGAAAAAAAACCTCTATTAGGTGAAATAATAATTTTAAAAACTGATGTAAAGGTTACTTCTATTGAAAATTAGCTAAGTTATATTGCGTATGCTTTCTTCTTGGTTTTAATAAGATTTACCCTACAATCAAGACGGATTCGATGGAAGAGCAATGGGGGGCGATCGCCCCTTCTTTGAGGGATCTTGTTTTTTTTTTCTCAACAACACTCCACCTCTAATTTTTCCGAGTTGAAGTCCTTAAACGCAAAAGTAGGCTTTTTTTTTTTTTTTTTTTGATGACGATAAGAAGGAATGTGGTCCGAATCTCGCTTCCGGAAACTTTTTGGAATTGAAGTTTCAGATAGGCGATTTTAGACTAATTTCAATGATTTTAGGGGGAGATGGTTTCTAACCATTCCAACAGAATTATTAAGAAGCTAAAGTTCTAATATGCAATTTTAGAATACCTCTTTAAACGGAAAAGGAAAGGAATATGTTCAAAGACCTCCTTGCCTCTACATTTTAGTTGCTTTAGATAAAAAAAATTCTGTGGCAGCCTCAACCCCTCTCCCGCTCAAAAGCATGTATAAATCAGATGCGTAGTAAGAGCAAAGTATAAACATCAACCGCACCCTCCTTCAAAAAGTTCCGGATCCGCCTTTGCCTACAATAAGGGATGTCTCAATGGGAGGTCACGGGAGGTCACTGTGACCTCCCAAAAAGTTCCCTAATCGGCAACTTTTGACTGACGATTCAGCAAAATTATCATTAGTCGGCAAAATTTGGTGTTCCATTCGCAAATTGAGAATTTCTGCCATGCCAAAAATTTCTTGCCTACAATTCTAGTCTGCTATCTGAATATTGAACCGATGTAAATATGACAAATACCGATCATGCTTTAAAATAAAAAGATATTCATTAACGACATGGCTGACTTCAAAAATACGTTAACTTTAGATTGCTGGTTTAGAACAATTTTTACTGAGATTTATGAATCATTTTGCTAATGCTGGCCCCAATTGATGCTCAACTTCGTTTTATATTACATGAAGTTACGAGCCTAAATATAATCATTTTCATCATCCCCATTTACTGTCTAAGTTTTCAACATATTTTCCGTAATTCTTTTACTGAGCCTAACTTTGAAGTTCTGACTTGCGGAATTTCTCCCACTAGTTAACTCTTGTTCTTATTTGAAACTACACTGCTCAAAATATTTAGGATATTGCTAGTTTAGAAAAAGAGAAGCATTTTTTTGCTTAAAATGGAAGAAAATAGTCACAAATGCAATGTTTTCTCATTTTCAAACTTCGCAGTGTGCAAATTTTGAGCTTGACACATCGAAGATGCCGTTTTCGCGGCAACGAATGAAATTTAGCTTTCAGCTTAATGTAAGAAAAAGTGGGAAAATATACTCGACATTCAGTAAGCGCGTGATTTCGATGAGTGCAATGTCTCAACGAAGCCATTTAACAAACAGAAGTTTGGAGAGCAGTTGTGTGGTTAGAAGGGAGAGGGGGGGGGGGTCAAACACAAGCCAAATTAGCAAAAAAGCCAGTTTTCCAAAGTGTGATTTCCAGAATCTGGAACAGTTTTTTGGGGACTAGAAATGCAGGCTAAAGATCAGGAAAAGAGCGTAGACGTGCTACAACACCCAATGAACATTGTTATTTAAAGCTAGTAGCTCGAAGACACCGAAATATGAATACCACGCCACTCTTCAATAACACTTTTGTTCGGCAGTTGGCACTATAAGTTTGTCGTAATAGTTTTGAATGTAACTTGGAAACGATAATTCATAACTTAGTTTTTTTAAAGTTACAGAAAAAGAATTATAATTTTTCTGCTTTGGAGAAAATGTTGTCGGAGATTAAAAAATCTCTCCTTGAACCTCTCACCCTCAACCATACTTGAATCTACCATGCTTCACGAATACCCCCAACTGCTAAAAAATATAAAATTAAGTTCTTGTCTCGTAGCCTGAGAGTCAAAACTTCCTGCTTTTATGTCACAGAAATCACAACTTTCTGTTATTTTTCTTTCCCTTTTTTTTAAAAAATTTTTCTTAGTTTTGTATGCATGCTGTTACCCAAGATTACTTTCTGACCTTGGACACATGCCCACATTGTTCACTTAGAAAAGTGAACCTACAGTGAGAGAAGACATCTGTTCAGTATTCTGCTTCAGGAATAAAATTATATGTTTACTTTTACTAAAAAACGATTCGACAAGATCATATCGTACTCGTGAAGAAAAGGGCATAATTCAATATTTTGCGAAAAGGTACTAACTATTGGTTTTAATATGTATAAATCTAATTCTCTTTCTTGCTATAAAACTCGCTTAAAATTATTTTAAATAAGTGGTGCGTAGTGGCGTAAAAACGTATAGGGAAACCTAGGGAGGTTTGACCCACAAGGAGACTTGATCCATGAGGATTTTTTCCTTGAAAAGGATATTTTTTAAGGAAATTTTTAGTCATATAATTGGTTGACCAGTCACATAACAGTATTTTGCAGGGACAAGCCATTTCAGAATTATCAGTGGTTTTCAATAAATTTAGTGTCAAATAATACTGCACCCTTCAAGTAAAATTTGAAGATTTTGCAATATTTTAGGTTTTAACCTCCAACTTTGAGGGAAATTAATTTTTAAAGTATTCTTGTTTTAGTCATTTTTCAAGCTATGTATTGATATGCAGGAGTTTTATATAACTTTAATCTAAGTTGCTAAAAATTTAAGCTAAACAAAAGAAAAGTATCTAGGAAGTTTTGACCCAAACTAACTAGGGAGACTTGATCCAACGACTTATCTAATGTTTTTGTATAATTTGATGTTTTTTCAATGTATTTTTGTTTTTGAATAGATAAAATATTATCATTTAGTCCTAATGATTTAATTTTATTCATGCAATAACTCTAATGTTGTGAATATGAAGACCTGATTTTTTTTTCTTTTTATGATTATCTATAATGTATAATATTTTGATCTAAATATTGTTTTTATTTACGAAATAACTAAAATACTTATAATCTTTGAGCCCAATGCGTTGTTGCTTACTAAAATAACTGAAATAGTGCTTAAGTCTGATCTGATAAAAGTTTTGATTTCGACTTTTGCTTTCCTGCTGATATGGAGAAAGCTTAATTTTTTAAAAAATGTAGGTAACACCTCATCTAAAGAGTGATTAGTTTACATATTCACTTCAAGTATCAATTATTACAACAAAAAGCACCGCCAAACATGCGTTTGTGATTTTAATATCTATAAGTCTTCTTACGTTTATGAGGTGGATCATGTCTCCCTAAGCGTTTGGTCAAGTCTCCCTAGCTATAGGGGCACTTGATCGAAGTGAAGAATTTTTTTGAACCATTTATACTTAGAATTATGCTATTACTCTTTGCCAAAATATGAGCAAAGTGGCAAACTATATAAATTATATTTTTATTTCGTCCTAACTTTTCTACAAAAAAAAAGGAAAAAAAAAACAAAAATTAGGTCAAGTCTCCCTAGTTTTCCCTAACCAATAGTGACACGTCATTAACATATCATAATAAAGAATAAAAATTTTCAAGCTTTTAATGATGTGGTATTAGTTTAGACAGCAAAAGGTTACCAGTAAATATCACATCATAATGGTTTTGAGCATGTTGTAATGGTTGAGACGAAATCACTTTAAACTACTATTGCGTAAAACCTTCATTTTCTCCAATGCTGATTTTTTTTTTAATAAAGCAATTTGCTGTCATTTATGAACGACGTATTCTGCCGTTTTCAGGTAAAGAACAGTAACTGCAAATTTTTCATTTTTGTCACCTATTGCACGTTATCTTTATTGTACAAGCTCGCTTATTTGGCTTTCGCTAAAAAAAGGGCGCAAAAAATATTTAATTCCAACATTTTCCTATTCTTACAATTGAATCCACCACACATTTCTTCAAATATCTCGAAAACTCATTTCTGCAGATACTGCCGTTTACCTGCACATGGCCGTATTGTCCTTAATCCAAATTAAAGAGTCAATATATTTACCACTTCTCTCTTATTTTTATGTTATAATCACCTCGTCTAAAAACTAGGCTACATTCTTTTCTTTTTTTTTTTCGAACTTGAAAAATATCTAAACGCGTATGCAATTGATCTGTCATCTTCTCGTTTTAGAAGCTAAGTAACTTCTTTGCCATCGCTTAGCAATGATCTGTCGCCGTCGCCCCCATTCAAGAGTCAAATTAATTACTTCGCCTTGCCCTCATTCAAAGGCAGGCAGTCGCAATGGGCTTGATTGACATTCGTCGTCAAAATGTAAATTTCATCGGCCTTGTAAGATAAAACCCATGGTCCTCTATACTGGCGGCAGGCAGGCCAAATGAGGTCCGCTAACCTGATCCATGTTGACCGTTGTTCTGTCCAATGTAACGAATCGAAAACTGTATTCTGGAACTTTCCAAAACAGACGATTATTTTCATTCCGTATTAAAAATGCTCGTTCAAATTTGGAGCCAAGTGGTTAGAAATCGGTTTCTAACAAACACATGGACTCTTTGAATAAGTACAACAATATATAAAATGCAAAGTGCCATGAAGTGTATATTATAAATAGCTACTAATATGTCAAGTGAAATTCATTGTGATAACAACCATTCTGGATTTCTAATTTTCTTTATTTTTCTTTGTTTTATGGTTTTATGATAAAGAATTATGTCATAAAGGTAAACTTCATGTTATGGAGTTTACCTTTATGACATAATTCCTCATCCTACTAAAACGAACTAAAACACAATATTAAAAAAGTAATAATACTTACACAATTAGTATTTGAGAAACTTGTGAAAGAAATAATAAATAAATATATTTTTTTTTAATTAAACAAGTTATTAAGCGAAAAAACATTCACACCAAGTGTGTGACACGTCACGGAGATGAGAATTCACATGTTTTGAACCAAAAATATCTTAAAATAAAAATTATAATTAAAAACTTTTTGGCAGGTTTAAATAGGTATAGTTTTGATAAAATCAAAAAGCATTGTTAAATGAATTGTTCCTTAAAGTTTTTACTGTAAAAAACGTGTGACAGAAAAGTTACTTTTTTTTAAAGAATGACCCATATATTTTTCTTTTTAAGTCAATACTCTTCAAATATTGGCTAAATATGAAAATTACGAAGGTAAACACTAATGGCGTCAAACTGATAGAACGCATGGCATCAAAAGATATGCGTGAGGTCAGCTCGTATTTCCATGAGTCTTATTTCTTATTGCATCTATTGATGAACATGTGTAAAATTGGTGCCAGTCAAAAGTTTATTTAAAAGTCTTTTCTAAAATTCACTACAAACTACTATTTTTTAAAAAGTAGTGCACTACACAACAAACTAATAAAAAATGTAGCTACTACAGTAGCGTCGCTACTTGTAGCGCGTTACTTCCACCCACTGGTTGAACGTATTGTAGACGATAACAGAATCAATTTTTAGAAAGGGCATTAATCCTACGGAAATCCAATGAACTTATGCCCTTTCTGAAATAATCGATTCAACAGATTTGCCTAGTACCTGACAGTTTAATTGTAACCTGAACGACAGTCTATCTTGTGCATTTAGTATAGGGGAGAGTGTTGTACCTTGAGAAAGTTTCATATTTTGATTTTTAACGTCAATTATTTGAATCAAATTTAAAATCTAAAAGTCACATTAAAATACCCCACTTCTATGCAATATATTTTTTAAAATTCAGACAGTTTGAAAATAAAATATTGCCAGCCATTTAAGGGGTCTAAGAACCCTTAACCTTCAAAATTTTCGACTTTCTGGAAAAAATATATGTTATGCATATTTTAATTCTGAACAATTTGATACCTTATTTTTTACCATACGCCAAAAACTTTTCAAGTTATCGTAAAAATGCGTAAACTTTCCCCGTAGAGATTTATGTTAAAAGCAGCTGTTTAAGCCTCTTTTTCTCAGGTGCCGGTTTCTTCGGTTTTCTCGTTTTACGCGCATAATATCTCAGAAAGTTTCTTATATATTTCCGTAAAACTTTTCATACTTGTTTGTCTGGTTTATATTTATGACCTGAACCTAAATTTGTTTAATTTTTTTTAAATTATTTATTTATTTTTTGAAATTTTACAAGTCATAATCAGAAATTTCCAAAATTTTGGGCAAAAATATACATTTTTTTTAATATTACCTTTCATTTTTAGTTAAAATTTAGGTTCAAATCATAAATATATACCAGACAAACATGTATAAAAAGTTTTACGGAAATATATAAGAAACTTTCTGAGATATCATGCGCGCAAAACGAAAAAACCGAAGAAACCGGTACCTGAGAAAAAGAGGCTTAAACAGCTGCTATTAACATAAATCTCTAAGGGGAAAGTTTACACATTTTTACGATAACTTGAAAAGTTTTTGGCGTATGGTAAAAAATAAGGTATCAAATTGTTCAGAATCAAATTATGCATAACATATATTTTTTCCAGAAAGTCGAAAATTTTGATGGTTAAGGTTCCTTAGACCCCTTAAAGTAAAAGTTCCAAGCTGTCCCAAGGTACAACATCCTATTGTACCTTGGGACACATCCTGTTGTACTTTGGGAAAGTCTTCGTGCTTCAGGAAACAGCCATGTACTTGAACCAATTTTGCTCAGAAAAGAAAAAAAAAAATTGTCCCTTTTAGTGAATTAAATCATGAATAATTAATTATGAACAATGAATTATTATCTAACGTTAATAGTTTAAAAGACTACATAAAATTAGAACATTGTTCCATGTTCCTAAACATATCTTAATTATTAAGAACCATGCATATGTTGTACCTTGGAACGTGTCCTAAGGTACAAAATGTTTGGCTGTCCCAAGGTACAACCACCACGTTGTTTAAGAAAAACCAAAATGATGGTTAATCAGGATGCGCAATCATTTTTTTCTCATAAGCAAAATATTTAAAGTACTACTATTTTATAACGAAATAAAATTCAGTTGATTAAATTTATGAATACAAAGACAGGAAATGAATTAAAAATGAAGAAAATATTTACTTTAGAGTCATAAAATTTTCTTTCTCTCACAAAATCGTCAATTTTACTCATTTGATGCTGATTTTCACTATGGCACCATTTAGTGGTGAGATTACAAAAAAAAAAAAAAAATGGTTGCTAAAAATAGATTCTTAGAAATTAGCAGTGTCTCAAGTTACAACACTCTCCCATATTTGGTATAACTGGTAGAAAAGCGCGGAGTATAGATTGCGGGGGAGGGGGGGGGGTAGACTTGTGGCTTTTAAAACGGGATCCGAATCATTAGGCCATGATCGGAAGAAGTACTATACCCTGCTTCATACCGTTTATGCAATTGCCGGGATTTAAACTTGGGCCACACTGCAGCGAAGGAATTAAATAAATTTTCTGTGCAGTAGAACCTCGTTCATCCGACCCCATTTTATCCGGATCTTCGGTTTATCCGGATCAAATTTGCACCGTTAAAAAATATTTTTACGCACTTAAATAATACTCTAAATTATGATAGCAAAAACAAATACTATAAATGCACAAAATATTCGCTCTTTTATTTTGATTAAATGTACAACTCTTCCATAGGTCGTGCAATAAATTATAGCAATCATATAAACAACATGGCGCATTTGGGGTGTCAGTCGGACACTACTGCGGCTAAACTAAGTTTGCGAGTAACAATCCTATGCAGTTTTGTTGTAAAGAATCGCTTTTTGTTGCAATAAAAGATAAGTCTGCTTATTGCGAACGTGTTTTGCTTATTACTCATATTACCTAGATTACCCGGATTTTCGTTTGTCCTGATTGCCTTTGGTCCCAGTTAATCCAAATAAACTAGGTTTTCTGTATTTCTAACAAAAGTGGGAATAAATTTGGATTTATAGTTGTTGCTTTCTTAAATAAATGTACAGTAGTTGGTGGATATTTTTTAAGAACTGCTTAATGATCTGTTGTTGACGAATTAAGCACTGCAGAAAAAATTATGATCTATGAAGTTCAAATCTTTAAGGTCTGTGATTTTTTTTTTTTTCACATTAGAAAAAGTAACATTTATTTTCTATGCGTCATCTACTTGCCCTTCAAGTAAACATAACCCGCAAAACGGATTAAAAATTACTGATCTAAAAAAAAAGTTCCTTGCAAAAGTTAACACTTCAAAATAAACATCCAAAAATTGAGATATTTCTCTAATAAGGATAAGATAAGGCAATTTTGTAAAAGTCGATACACTGATTCAGATAATTGAACTATTAATAAATTACATTCGCTTATCCAATTTTAAAAGCATCTAACTTGTAGTAAATAACTACACTATGCATTTCATGATAGGACGAAATTTAAAAAGAGCGATGGCTTATTATTTATCTGCCACTATCTTAAAATGGTAAATGTAGTGATAAGAGAAGATCGGCATCAAACTAGATAAGAATTTAAAAACTGATGGACATACAAACGTTTTTATATACATTAATAATAATAATTATTATTTTTATATTATCTACTAGCGCGGTACCCGAACGGCTTTGCCAGTAGTAGAAAATTAAAAAGTCATTTGGTTCGCCTTAATCTTTACAAATAATGGGTGATGAATATCTCGCCAATTTGCTATGTTCATTTGCTCGCATATGTTACGGTTCAACGTTATGGTAACTTGGTAATTTCCTCGGGAAAATGTTCTTAAAATTGGATTAGAAAAAGAAAAAAATCGAATTTTCAAAAAATCGCTTGGAGGTGCTCACCCCTATGCTACGAACTAATTCTGTGCCAAATTTTATGAAAATCGGTCGAACGGTCTAGGCGCTATGCGCGTAACACACATACAGAGATCCAGACATACAGAGACACAGATATCCAGAGACACAGACTTTCAGTTTTATTGTTAGTAAAGATAAAAATATTCAAGAAAAAAAGCAAGCAATAGAAAATGCAAAAGCAAGAATAAATAAGGAGCCATACCAAATAAGTCGACAAAATGAAAAACGTAAACAAGAGATTGATATGTTATCAAGGGGAAGACCAATACCTTAAATCACAAAACTAACTGTTTAACTCGTGCTAAACTTTCTGTTTAGCACTAGGGAAGGTCCTAAAAACATGCTACCTTCCACGAAAGCCTTAAAAGAATAAGCTGAACAAGAAAGCATTAAAGAATAAAATGAACCAAATGGAACAAAATTATTAAATAAAAATAAAAAACCCGACTGCGTAAAAACCAAAAAAACTAAAAAGAAAAATGTATAAGCCCAGTAGTTTAGAATGTAGTTAAGTACTACTGAATAACTACACCGTTGAAATAGTTTTATAACTGTACACAGATAAGACAAATCATAAATTCAAAAGCAGAATAGAAGGATCAACAGTCGGGGCTCATTCAAATTTTACGGGGTTCCTTGAATCAGAAAGGAATGAGCCCCGACTGTTGATCCTTCTATTCTGCTTTTGAATTTATGATTTGTCTTATCTGTGTACGGTTATAAAACTATTTCAACGGTGTAGTTATTCAGTAGTACTTAATTACATTCTAAACTACTGGGCTTATACATTTTTCTTTTTAGTTTTTTTGGTTTTTACGCAGTCGGGTTTTTTTTTTTTTTAATAATTTTTTATTTGACACTTTTTACTTAATTTTCATTGACTTAGTTATTATGATTATGATACGGTACATTTCGCAATCTTGTCATTTCATTGAGAGATTTTGTTTGTATCGTGACGTCTATTAAGTAACCTGCGGTGGTCGAAACTACTGATAATTAGTCCATCTAGGGACCTAACTTCGCTTAAAGCTAGATGTGTTTGACCTTCGGTAAAAATGCGCGAACTTAAGTAAACCACAGCACAGCTATATAAACAGCTTGTATAACTCATGATGACGCGAAATCGGAAATGTCGTCAGTCAAATCTTTCTCGCAAAACTAAAAAAGCCTGTCGAGAAAGTACACGTCGCGAAACTCAGTCCCTTGAATCACGGCAAAAACAAATGCAACATGTTAAAGATGAAAATCGAATTAGTCGATTTTCTTTCTTTTGGTGCTTATTACACGGGTTTATTTTGATGAGGACTACAATCTGAGTATCTTGCCTTCGTTACGCATAATATACTTTTTATTACAGTACAGAATACAAATAAAGAACACATGAAAGAATTTACATCAGAAAGAGGGGAAAGTACATCCGGAGCGAGAGTGTCTTGACCCACCGCCTTAAGTGGGAGAAGCAATCACTTTGACCACTCGGTTACTTAGATCCCAATTAGTAGACTTAGTAAGTAAACAAAAAAAATCAGGCACCGAAAACTACCAACATTTGTCGCACGCAGGTAGCGGCCGACACAGTGTGCAACACCAAACGTGCCCCGATCCCGAATTGACAAAATATGGCAACTGGTTGTTGATATGGTGAATTTTGATTACTGTCATATGTTTAGTGACACTCCCAAGGTTAAGACAAATCGATTGACGTAAGAATTACCAAAATTGACCAAGGCGTATAGCCCCTAGAACGCCACATAGAAACAGACATACATACATAGACTGATAAACACATTACCCTCCTTTGCGTCGCGCACGCGCAGTCGGGTAATTACTGGACTGAAAACATACGAACAGTACATTTTTGTGTTTATTCTTTCGATTTTATTTGAATTTGCATAAAAATTTGCATGTTTATATGTATCTATTTATCTATCTATACGAACATACACATACACACACACACATATATATATATATATATATATATATATATATATATATATATATATATATATATATATATATATATATATATATATATATTAGAATGTTAAAAATTAATTTTTGACATGTTTATAGGTCACCCTACCATTTTAGTTTATTCCCTAAAGTAAGACTTCCATGAAAATTTTACACTTATAAAATGATCTTTAGATGTCGTTACCAATCTCCGACAATTTGAAAATTCAACATTTTTTCAATAATTTGAATGAATTTTTCATCCAATTAATAAATTTATTATCAAATTATTCAATTAACGGAAAAGTTACATTTCCCCTTTTACGAAATCAACTCATATTCAGCTTTAATATTTGGATCGAAATTTTTGAGATCAAAGCTCAGAGTGTAAGCCTTCAACCGTTATGGAGAAAACGTATAAGTGCAGGCCGTGATTCTTCTTAGAACAATGTTAACAAATCCTCTATTTAGTGCCTTAGAATGAAAAGCAGTGAAGATACGACTTAAGATTAAACAAAATTAATTCGCAGCTGATGTTCTTTTGACTTTACTGGAACAGAATTTTTTAAAGGACATTGGACTTATAGGACATAGGTCATGAAGCTGTTTATAGACGGCCGATCATTGTTGAACAACTTACTTTTAATTACTTTTAATGCCAAAACTTCAATCGGGAACAGAGGGTGCAATCGCATGAGTAATTTACGAAGTAATTAGAATCCTGGTATAGTGTTGCTCTGGTATCTTGATGCTTGGCTTTGGATGCGCTCATTTAAGAGGAGAAATTCTTAGACCGGCACAACGCCAATAATCCTTATTGCATTTCAAGCCGTTTTTTTCTATAAGCAGTAAACGATTATATTCGTCTTAAGAAATGGAATCGTTTAAGCCTCAGTGGATCGGAGTTCAACTTATCAGATCCTGACTGAAAATTACGGACCTCATCCTGCGTTTTGATACAACTTCAGTAACCAAAAAACTACAAGAGAAGAAAGTGTCTGTACTGAGGAAAAGATGGACTAAGTGTTTCTCTGGACGGAAAAAAAAAAAAAAAATAGTTGACCAAACCAAAAACTTTACTTTTGAAACTGTTCGGTTTTTAAATGGTTATGCTTTGTAGGTGTTTCTTTATCACTGTCAAATAATTTTGGCAATCTTTTCTTGTCAAAGAGTTGTCTAATATGAAGAAGCATCAATAGAGCCTTTGTTACGTAAACCTTTAGCTTTGGCCCACGTAGACGATAGAACCTCCTCAGGAATTGAACATATAGAGGGACAAATATTGAGCAACAAGTTACCGCCCCATCCCATAGTTGGAAATGAAAATTGTAAGCAAGTGCCAAATCGCTCGTTACAGCACCCAGAAACTAAGCTGCAGACTCTGAATACATTAAAGAGCTTTGGGTATTAGTTTTCAAGTATTGGCTAGCTTATAAGTCCTTTCATTTTGAGTCAGATATGCACCGAATACTTGGATTAAAATTGTTTTGAAACTGGACAGTTTTATGAAATTCCAATTCTCTCCAAACGTGGATTCCTTTCACATGCGTTCTTGCCATGAACAAAGAAATATATGTTTCTCTAGCTTTCAAAATCCCTGATTGCGAAATGATTAATCTGTCACAAACACAGATTCTCAGGTGGAGTTTTCCCTTTGTTATAGTATTGTTAGATCTCTGAGCAACGTGATTAATGTTCAAATTTTCCCCTGAATTCAGATTTGATCTTTCTCCATAACGTGTATTTAATTGGGTATTTTGATATTAAATTTGTATCTGACAGGATGTTTCATGCGTAGGTTTTTCTACTACTTCTAAAGGAGTGGTTCGAAAGTTTGAAATCTAGTGATTTCATTTTAATAAATCAAATAAATTGAGCTATAAATAAATAAAACCTTTATTCGTTGTATTTCATATTTTACCGTTTCGGATAAATAAGACACGTATTGACTGATTGGTTGATTGTACTGCGTTTTATGGTGAAAAAGCCTTGATAGAGTATGCTGCGTTAAGCGATAGTTTGTTGTTATTTCTTACTTTACATAACACAAAGTTTCAAACTTCAAAAAACAAATCAAAAGGAAGAACTACAAAATAATTTTGAATAAAACAAAAAAAAAGCATATAACAGAACAAAGACGAGACAATAACAAGGACAAAGAGACAAACAATAAATCAGACACCTGAAGCCAATCCCCTGAAGGAAGGGAAACAATTTGGGATGTGGTGCGTCCCCCTAAACGTTCCTTAAGAGATGGATGAAAATGATTGAAAAATTTGAAACGAGTATGATTGAAATTTGGACAATTGGAGATTATATGCAACACTGTCTGCTTGACATTGAACATAATAGGAACTTCAAGGTAAAAAAAAAACAGTTATACGTATGTGTTTTAAAGGGGTATTCTAGTCGAGAGGCTCGATTTTGCCGGCGTAATAAAAAAAAACTGAAACCCTTTTTACTATCAATTTTTTATCAAATTTTTATCCATACTTGACAAGTATAAAAATGTGTAATAGTGGGGGGAAAATTCAAAATTGAAATCAGCAGAGACCGGCAAAGTGAGGACCCAGAAAAAAAAAGGTGTCTACTGGTTGGCAAGATTCCCATTTTCCTGGTAATCTGAAACATGAGATTAAGATTGATTCTTGTTAAACAAGGATGTAAATTTTCCTGCACGCAGCCAATTTGCGGGGGGGGGGGGATTCCCAAAATGGCGTCTTTTTTTTGAGGGGGAAAGGTCATTTTTTTGTTTTGGCTCGTTTTTTCAACTTCGGTAATTTTTCAAAAATAGTAGAAAAAGATACAGAAACCCCTACGTGGAGACAATTTTGATAGTATTAAGAAACTCTGTATCAAATTTCAAATACATCGGTGCATTAGAACTTGAGATATCTTGTCAACCGTATTGAAAAAAGTAGTTTCAAGAAAAACGAGTTTAAAGTCGCATTTTCGGCAGTGATTTAATTCGTATGCTATACTTTTTTTTTTTTTTTTTGAACAGCCATTTCTGCCTTATGCATTGTTCCTTTATGTACCTCAAAAGCTACAGTTGTGGCAGATCTTTTCTGCCATAAGAGCAGTTCTGTCTTCTTTTGAAGCTTCAGAAGCTCGTACCTCGGAGCGTTTGTTACGCTATTGATATTGTTTGCTGACTTTTTCTTTGTCTATCTAGATTCAAATTACTTCCTCTTTAAGTTTTTTTATCCATTTAAAATTTGAATTTAACACTGAAAAATACACAGTACACGGGGAACGTACATATACGTGGCTTGGTGGTTGTTTGTCAGGTATATATTGAGAGAAAAAGAAATGTATCTTTTAACAAAATTAGCTATAACTCCGAAAATAATTCGAATTTCCGTAAATCCTCCTAGGGGCTTATTCTTAAACGTCTAAACTTTAAAAATATAAAAAGAAAAAAGATTCGATTCTTTAAAAAAATTTCTATAGTAGAATTTTTTTTGAGAAAATTATGGTCTGCTAACATTTGCGATGTTTCAACATTTGCCGTTGTAAATAAAAAACTTATTATTGGCCGTATAGCACGAACCCATATGAATAAAATGCATAAAAAAGCATCTCTCTTTCCTGGACATTATCTAGTAAAACGTCGGTTTGTTAGAAACTATCTAGAAAACCGGGTTTCCATAATGTTTTCTAGCAACAATACAGCTCTTTTTCAGTAGCGTTATTTTAGAAACTGTATCGTGACAAGAAAGCTTAATGGAAGCCTAATTTTCAAGAGATTTTCTTGCAAAACGAGCCGGATTTTTTTTTTCCTTTCACAACTCATACTAGCGCGATTTTTCTTTTGCTTTTTTTCCCCCTGAGGGATAGGAAAGAGTTATGTACCAGAGCATTTTTTAACATAGGTACTACGCGACACCAATGTCGCGTAGTGAAAAAATTCTGTCGCCTAGAAGATGCAAAATCAAACTACTGGGCGACATTGGAAAATTCAACAATGGTTCCACTGCTCGTTTTTGTAAACGGATTTCAAATCTTTTTTTTTCCTCTTGAGCAACAGAATTACATCGGGCATTTTCCAGCAATCAACCAAAAGCAGTTTTTGTCTTTTTTTTTTTCCTACTCGTTTAAAAACGCCCGACTGGGCACGAAAACATGTCATCCCCTGCGGGTTAAGGGGTGCTAATCGTTGTCGCCATCCAGTCATCATTGCACATCCCGGGCAGACAGGTGTAATAAATTCCAGACTAATCAGTGATTCACTCGGGGTGTGATGATTTTTAGCAGGAACTTGAGGGCTTATAAACAAAATGGGCAGTTTAGAGTAAAGAGTTTACGAACGAAAGACGTTTTCGTTGACAGAATTTTTTTTCTCGCCATCACTCAGCATGAAACGCTGTTCTTTCCTTCATCAAAAAGGTAAGAGAAATAAATGATTAGGCTTTGATTTTAAGTAGGATTTAGGCTTAGTAGGATAGTTTGATTTAGGCAGTTAAATTGGCCTTTGTTATTTAATTCAAATACATACGCTTTTTGTTTTAATATAGTATGTCTGAATAAATAAGAAGAATGTCGGGATATGGTTTAGAGCGGGGGTTTTCAACCTTTTTTACTCATGGGCTACATTGCAAGTTTTTGGAGATGAGGCGGGCCAACAATACTTTAGTTCATATGGTTTAGTTCGCCCCTCCTCCCCCCCCCTCCTCAACCTGCCACATTCACCCATAACTCTTTTTAGAATAAACGCTCAGTAGCATGGGGCAGGGGCGGATACAGAAAATCGTTTGAAGGGGGCCCGGTAAATTGAATGCCCCCCCCCCTCCCCGACACACATTCAATGTTTCAAAGCAAAGTTTTCATGAATTTATTTTTAAATGTTTTATTTATTTATTTATTTTTTAAATATTCCTTCTGGTCAATATGAATCTATTTCTATAAGTTCATGAATATTATTTACTAACTAGAAAATCGCCCGTCAAGGTATGATGGGTGAAAATTGCTTCTACATTTGAACGAAGCCATTGCTTGTTTGGTGATATTTTGGTACTTAAAATTGTAACCCTAACTCCAGTGGATTAACCCAAAACTCCAGTAGGTAGCGTTCATTGTTGACCATTTTTTCTTTTCTTTATTCCCCTGAAATGACACAGTCTTACCAGTAAAACTGTTAAGTTTCCGGATCGAGTTCAGCCTTGTTACTATAAAGTCTTTCCCTGCATGAAAAACATTACCAAAACATATTATTAAATGATCATGCCTTGGCGCAAGTTTCATTGTTGAAACACGCGAGTTACTCGATCATTTGCTATTATATATATGAAGATATGATCCCTCCGAAACTAAAAGCTGGATCCGACCATGCATGTATTTGTCTTCCAGAAAATAGTAAATGCTAGCCAAACGTTCGTTTGTATCATGACTCAACATATTTAAAAAGTACTAATTGTTTTATGTTCTCATTTGCAACAAGCACATCTGTTTCATTTCAAATGTGCATATTTGATGCGTCTGTTCTTTGTTATGCAGAAATAAATCACCAGGGTCATTTTCCAAACTTTTGCGTAAACAACATTTGAAAAATTTCAAACATAAATATCATCAACTGTTTTATTTATTTCGGGAAAAATTAATTGTATTAGTTAATTTTTAGGGTACAATCATATTTGAAGCAAAGGGATGCAAGTGGCAAAATTAAAAATTTGGAGACAACCAGTGCAAATGGTAGGTGAACCCCTTCTCTGTCTTCGGGCAAGAGATGGTACTTGTAGCCCTGGTAGGTGCTGCTGTATAGCATGATTTAGAAGAAAAAAATTCAATTAACGAAAGCCTACCTAGGACGTAATCTTTATACGCGCTTTACTCGAAACTTGAAAATGTCCACTTGCATCCATTTGCTTCTCACTGCCTCATTTGAACTTAGTATTTCATACAACTAGAGATATTTTACTTTAAAAGTAAATTTTTCATCTTCAATGTCATGAATGTTACTGGACAACATGACAGTATTTTTACGAAGTATTTAAGTGTTTATTTTTACAAAAATCATACATTTTGTGAATAAATTTGTCCCTTGAATCGCATTTAAAAAAATAATATTTTTTAAATAAAAATGCACAATATTCATCGTCATGAGTGTTACCAAGTATCATATTTTCACTGCCTGTCAAAATTATAAATGAAAAGAAAATAATATTTCAAAATAATATTGTTAGGAAGATACATCGCTTTTAAGTAAGCTACAAATTTTAATAGAGTTATTATGCATTTCTTTTGTTTTTTTTTAAATTGAATTTTAGAACTTGTTTACTAGGTAACACTCACGACACATATGGTTAGACTTTGTTAAGATGTGCCGTTTCCGTTAATAATCGTGATTTTTCCAAGAAACTGCCATATGATTTCTTTCATTTTAATTACACATTAAAAAAATAATTATTATTATTGATTCCATCAAGGAAAAATTAGTGAACGAATCGCGATAATACGTTCCTTTGAGTTCGAAACCAGTGAGTTAAATGTATTCTGCCACTCTGGGCATCTGACTCCAGCATTACTTCTTTAGCAAACAAAATTGCTTTTGTTCAAAATATGCAGTGTGTTTTGTGTTTCTTTTAATTTATCTATATCCCTAACCTTACCAAAGATAGTCTAGAATGCGATTTTAAGTTTACAAATCAGAAAATTTTCCTGAGATGGGAAATCTCCTGAGATGGGAAATCTCCTGGGATGGGAGGCCTTTCAATCTCTCCTCCTCTTAAAATCACCATAGATCGTTTAAAACAGCATTTTCAGAGCTACAATTTCAAACAATTTCTGAGGGAGCTCTCCAAACCTCTTCGCCCCTACCATTACCAAAGATAATTAGAATGCATTTTTAAGGCAGCAAGTTAGAAAATTTCCTGGTGTGGGGCTTCGAGTCTTTCCCTCACGTAACATCTTGAAAATATGGTATTAACCTGCGTTTTTAGCACTACAATTGCAAAAAAAATCCGCAGGAGAACCCCCGAACCTCCCTCTTCTTTACATAATTGGAGATAATATTTGCGTTTTTAAAAGGTTTCAATTTTGAAAAATGAGCGAGAGGGGGGGGGGGTCCTCCGACCCTTTAATATTACGAAAGACAGTTAGAATGCATTTCAAAGGATACAAATGAGAAAAATTTCTTTAGGGCCTTGAAATCTCTCCATAGACAGGGGAGCGCCACCAAACCACTTCCCCCCGAACATTACCAAAGATCGTCTGAAATGCGTTTTTAAGACTACAAATTTGAAAATTTTCCGGGGGAGAAACCCCCGAACCCCCTTATTTCGGAGTTAATATTATAAAGCAAGATATTCTCTTTTCCCGGTAATCTAATAAGCGAGCTCGACTATTTACAATCAGATTCTTTTTGTCAATATTTAGATCTATTAAAAGTTTATTTATAAACCAGAAGCTGAACCTATCTCTTCGTACGTATTTAAGGTACGCTTGAAATAATTAAAGAGCCGCCAGTTCCATACGACACGACGTTTTTGATCTCGCGACGGATATAAAAAAATATATATAGCAACAGTTAGACATTTAATTATTTTAAACTTATGTCGCCTAGTGAAAATTCCTTAAAAAATGCTCTGTTATGTACTCCGTGTAATCATATTTTAAAGAGCAGTAAAATGCATATACGCATGAATAAATAACTTACAGCAAAGCTAAGAAAGGGACATTTGTTACGCCCGCCCCACCTACAGCATAAGCATACATAACAGGGCCTGCCCCAAATACACGAATTTTCTTCGCTTTTTGTTGGATACACCACTTCAACCGTCTGTTTACTACAGCAGTATTTAATGCATTTTTGCTCAACACTCGCGATTCAAGGGTGCAGAGATTTCTATCATTAGAGTATATTATGACGCTTATCAATGTTTGATTAGCTCTTATCTGGTTCCTTATCCGGAAGTAAGTCAAGGATAATGATGTGTAAGTTCATTTCACCGTTTTATATGAGCTTTTTTAGAAACACTGTTAAGGTCAAGACTTTTTCCGGCATTTTCCCAGGGCTGCGGAGTCGGAAGAAAAATGCCATACTCCAACTCCAGGAATTATTGAGCTGACCCTGATTCTGCAGCCTTAGCAGATTGCGGACTCGGAAGGAAAATGACAGACTCCAACTCTTGGAATTTTCAAATCTTTGACTCCCGTTTCCAACTCCTTTGCCCCAAAATTATTCGACTCAAACTCCTCGACTCCAACTTCACATCCCTGTACTTGACTAATCTAAAATGCATAAAAGTTTCGATGCTAAATGTGAGTGTAGGCGGATTTGTGGTGTAGGACATGGACACCACCGCTGAGGAGGAGCGGATTCCGGTGGACAGCGCTGCTGGTGGAGGTCCAGGACCAGAGGAGCAGCACCTGCAGGAGCCGATAGACAGTGGTGCTCGCAGTAGCCCGGGTTCAAAAATCAAAGGAACATCAACTTTGGTCTTATGAGAGTGGTAAGCAATTCGTTGATTCCAAAAAACAATGCCCCAGGAACCACAATCAGGAGGAGCTCCATTCAGTTCCCAGACTTTTGGTGCATTTGATAATGAAATTAGCTGTACCACGGCCTCCCTAAAGCCGTGGCTGTACCCGCACAAATGATCGTGCTGTAAAGTTTAAAAAAGAATCTCTTTGAGAAAATGTAAATTTCACTTCCCACTTCGAAGTAAAAAGAAAGATTCTGTGTCGCTAATTCCAAACATTTGACTCTTAACTTTTTTTCTTTTTCTATTTTTTTTTTTTTTTTCAAAAATGTCATTCCGTTACACATTGAATTTGCTCCGTTACATATATAAGGGCTGCCGATCGCAATAAAATTAAATAAAATACTTTTAAGAATTTAAAATGAGAAAGAAGAAACAAACGAAGAAGTTAAAAGACTTAACCGTGGCGACACAAAATAAAACGTTAAGAACTTGAATGGAGAAAAGATTTTCTAAATCCAGATTGAAATACTAGTAATTTTTTTTTCTAATTGAGATAAAAGTTTAGATCTTCGACTCTGAAGTCGAGTTAGTTCTGGAGTAAAAATAGTCGCTATTGGGTCATTCCATGCGAAATGAGCAAATCAGCTGTGGCTGACATGTCACAGATTTCAATGAAAATTTTTATTTAGGTAAACCATGCATATCTATGAGGAAATGCAAAGTATGAAAGTTTAAAAACGGTTTGTTGCTTTGTTATTGAAATTAGAAGTTAATGCTTACGCTAAGCCTAAATTTTCAGAGTTCATTGCTGCCAGTTTGTGACTCAATAACTCCATAAATTATAAACGTACATTTAAAAAATAAATATTTCCGCATTCTTTAAACAAATCTCTATTGAGAAAGAGCAAACTGAACTTTACTCGGGTCTTTTTTTGAATCTGAGATATTAACAAAGATTGAACTTCTGCAAATTTACTTCAGATTTTAAATCACTCTTCTAGCTCTTTTAATGAAAAAGTAACAGTAAAAATGATTCAGATTTAAAAACTATCTGTAAGTAAATATCTGCTCTAATTTAGTAATTGTTTATGAATTTCTTGATGACGAAATTGTACTTAAAAAAATCGAAAATTTCCAAAAATTTCATTTTTTCCTCTATTTTAGATGTGTTTTTGAAGATGAGGGAATGCTCTAAATTTACTCAATTTTTTTTACATAATATATTGAAGTGTCTTTTAGATGCTACTAAATTTGTATCATTGGTATCAGCGTATTTTTGTTACTAGAGTAACTTGGACTAAGGTAAAATTTCATTAGTTACTTCTTTTTATTTCGTAAGTTTAGCAAAACTAACCATTTCTTTCGTGCTTCATTTTCTCAAAAGCATGTTTATGAAGTACATGCTGAAATGTACATTTTTTTAATTGAAATAAATGTCAATTTTACTTGCTTTTGTATCATTTAGTCGTTTATCTAGTTCTTTGAATTCTCGTAATTTCACATAAGGGTCAATCCATACAGGTTCCATACAGTATAAACTACTCATTCATGTCCAAATATTTCTAAATTATCAAATTAAAATAATTATTTTGAAAATTACAATATGTTTTTTCAGTATAATGTATTATATAGGGCACAATATACGTAATTTAAGAATGTGCCATAAAGTTTCCACACTTTTTATTTCTGTTTTAGTGTGTGAATTGACTAGCAAAATTGCTTAATTTTAAGACCTGTATCTTTTTTACAAACCAAATACAAAAAACAATGTGTATAACATGTACTGCCGTGCTAAGCGCAAAAGTCGTATCTGCAGCTGAGGTCAAACCGAAAAACTGCTATTTAAAGTTTTACGCCTCCATGTATTTGATCCAGATTTCACTTTTTTAGATTTTTTTAAAAAATAGTTCCAATTCACAAATGACAATAAAACATTGCATAGGGGTAAAACATGTTATAAAGAACCACCTCGTGACAATAACTCAATTTTGACAAAAAGTGTAGATACCACTTTTGTGCTTAGCACGGCAGTGTAGTATTTGAATGGAATATTCAATTGGCCAGGAAATTTTATTTTTAGTTCAATCCCCTTTTGGTTTGTAAGGGTCTAAAAATGTCATTTTTGTCATTTTTTCCGATTTTTAAGGGGCTATAATCTATAAAGTGTACACAAACACACAGCAACAGTTACATATTCTTTTTAGCATGGTTCCAGTGATTAGTTTTTGCCGTATTTCATTTTGTGTTTCCGTCCCCTACGTGAGTTATCCCCCTTTGAAATGAGTAAACTTTTTACATTTGGTCTTGAACTTTAACCTGTTGCCATTATTTTAATTATTAACTTACAGCTACGTAACTTAGCATGTAAGACTATCAACTTATGCACTTTAACATCAAAGCGTTAAATTAACTGTCATAAATGTAATTCAGATAGATTTTCGCCAAAATGCCAAGATCTAAAAGTCCCATTTTTGACTACGAAAATCACTTTTGATGACCTCTAAAAAATCAAAGGTCCAGTAGAGAGAATAAATAAAAGTGGTTTTAAACGTCTTTCATATGCAGCTTTTAGGGATATGAATTTCAAAAAAATTAAAAATGGTCGAACGCAACCATCCGTCGAACCTGTATGGATTAACCCATAAAACAAAAAGAAAATGCTATTTTTCTGAATTTTATTTTACGTTTGGAAATCAAAAACCAATTTCGAGTTTCTTGAAGCAAATAGTAGAAACACAGCTCTATATTCTTGAAAAATTTTGAAGTTGTCTGAATTTTCCCTCATTTGAATTTTTGTGTGTACGTGAAGGGGAAAATCATCATTTTACAAAATGTCACTAAGTTTAAAACTGATTTTGAAGACAAATGAGTTAAAATACAACTTCAAAAGTAAGGTATTTCTTCTCATGATACTTATCACATTATTGGGTATTAATTTCATCAAAGCTAATGCAATCCTTAAAGATTGAGATTAAAAAATAAAATGCTTAATTATGAGAAAATTGAAATATTTTCAGTTTTTGAAACTCGGTTAAAAGTTAACTATAATAACTTTGAAAATTTTACTCATATCAGATTAATTACCCTACTCCGTAGATTGCAAAAACATATAACTTTTGTGTTTTCATTAAATAGTTAATACAATACAAGCCTTCAAAAGTGCAACATTTAGTATTTATGAGAATGCTGTTCAATTTGACCAATTTTCAATCGCATGTAACTATTTAAATAAAACATTTTAAGCAAAAATATTTTAGATATTTTTACATAGGCATAAAAGGAACCTGTATACCAACTTTCATAAAAATCTGTTACCGTGCGGCCACCACTTTTTTGCGAATTTTGCTCATTTCGCATGGAATGACCCTATTTCCAATAGTGTCAAAAAAAACTTTGAGACGATTTGCTGACTTTTTGTTGATGGTTTCGATGAAGAAAGTAGTGCCTGTAATCCAGCGAAGCCTTGAAAAAATCGAGGTAAAAACGCGAATAGCTCCCGTCGTAATTAATTTAGAAAATTGTAACAAATTGCATAGAATGCAGAAAAAATCTGCTCATTGCAACGATACATAATATCATTATGTGCGGGTAATTTTTTTTTTCACCCTCATATTTGGGAATTTATGTGAATATTGGGTTTTAAACTAGAAAAAAAAAAAAAAAGAACTACCATTCGAAGTTTTTTCGGACCGGTCTGCAAACCTTTTCTGCGCTGTAAGAAACAAACTGAAATTTTCAGTGAAATCATTCGGGTAGTTCTCGAGTTTTGTGAGTTCAAACACACATACGCTTTTGGGGACCATTTTATAGTATGCAGAGATAAACTTCAGAAATGGTAGCTTAATCAAAATTTGCATCAAATTTTCAAATCAGGGGCGGATTGAGTACCCAAAAAGGCACCAATTTTGACTCCCAGGTGCGACGGCGCAAAATAATAATAATAACAATAATATTAAAATAAAATAAAATTTAAAAAAAATTTTTAAACAGCAAAGGCGCACAGGTTTCGGGGCGAAAAGTTTTTTTTTGGGGGGGGAGGGGGAGAGGGCATTTTAAAGATTTGAAGTTATTTGCGATTTATAGCGCCATTCAATTATCTGCATTTTCCGATTCCCTGTGTAGATTCAAACACTTATTAGCACTCATAAATAGAATTCAGTATCCTGTCCTCAAATTACATCGTTTCTCTACAAGTAATTAACATAAACACTTGAATTAAATCGATTTGTTTTCGGATTTGAGTGTACATGTGATTCATTTCATACGTAAAGGGAGCTAGTTGCGTAAAAATAATGTTACAACAACATTTCTTTTCAGCTATTTTGCCTATTGAAACACTTGTGTTTCTTATTCCATGAAAGGACTGGATAAATTATGAAACATATTATGAAAAAAAAAGCATCCTCACGAAAAGTCATAACTGATAAATGTGCTATCTATAAGATATAAAAATATTTTTATCTCAAAAAATCAAATTGGTTGAATCATGCTTCGTTTATTACTTAGGATAACAGATAAAATATCGAAACGTCAGTACAGGTATTTTAATATTTTATTAAGCCTGCACATGAAGAAATGTAGAGGGATTGCCATTGGGAATATTTTATGGAGATATTACCCAATGGAGCTTTACATTTTTAATTAAGATGCATTGCATTACATTGCATATGCTTACATTAAAAGTCGCAAGCAGTCTTTTCGTTTTCATATTATTTGGACAGATAAAACGTTTTTGGACTTTTAAATGTCTCTTAAATTCTACCTTTAATAAATCGTTTTAGCCTATTGAAATTTTTTTTGTTGCTGTTTTATTAATTATTTTTTAATTGTTATTTTATTTTTTATTTATTTTATGGGGCAGACATAGCCAAAACAAGTGTAGGTTAACAAAGATTGTTAGTGAGAGTTGTGTCCACAGTTACATTAGCATTCAGTTCGGGTGGTCTTGACAAAAAGCCACTTGTTGGTGAAGCTAACTTTTGAAAACAAATGTAGACTTGAAAAGATGAGTAAAAGGGGCAAGAGGAGCTGATTCGGTGGTTGAGACCCTTTGCCTACCTCACATCAAGTTGCCCCCAATTAGTAACTGGAGGAAGCAGGGGCGTGCACAGAAATTTTGAGGACCGTCACAAGTCCATATTGTTTACCCCCTTGTTTCTACATATATTTCACCCCTCATTTTAAACATCTCGTCCCCCCCCCTCAGGCTCGAGCCCAGACCAGCAGGTGTCCTCCCCCCCCCCCCTATGCACGCCTCTGGGAGGAGGTAAGTCTAATCATTGGCTTAGGAAGAGCTGAAGCAAGGATCCCTAGCCATGTGGTTCAAATACAACAAATGGACGACACGTTTTTCGTAAAACTTTTAAGAAACTTAATTTTTTCAAATAATTTGATTCAAATGCTATCATGTGACTAGGATCTTTGCTGCAAGAATAAAAGGACTCACCCACTCCTCCTGTTATTTATTCTCAATGATTCAATACGACTGTATTAATGTTGTAGATTTATGCGACTGTTGGACTTGGATTTTGTTCGTTTCGAATCTGTTTTTGGACAGGACAGGGAGTTTATATCATCCCAAATCACCTGAAACTGTCTTAAAGTATCTTAAACTATCCTAAAGTATGCTGAAGCTTAAGAAAACTAATCTAAAGAATGCGTATTAACTGCAATATTAGCAATGCAAAAATATTAATATCTATTATTGTAATTATTGAATATTTTATAATATTTTTCTCGGAAATGTTTTTTTTCGGTCAAGTTGGGTGCCGAAGGCGACTAACCTGTCCTTCCTGACAACTAGTTTTCGTACTAAAACTTGTTTAGAAAGCAGGTAAAACCTATTGTAGACAGATTTTAAGATGCGAAAATGTTACTGTACGAGCAGTACACTTTTGTTCGAAACCAGCCGAATCATAGGTTGAATAATCTTCTCATAGTTGCTCTGCAAAAAAAAAAAAAAAAAAAAAAATAGCAATGTATCTTGAGCTTTTTGTTGATTTTTTGCTAGACGAAAGGTTTTCCATAATAAGTTTAACCTATTTCTTATATGAGGAAAATATTTATTTTATTATCTAAAACGTATGATACGATTTTCACTATGAGTAACAAACATGAACCTAATGTTATTTACAATAGATAAATTCAGTAAGTACAACACACTTTACCATTATCATTTGATATGAATGTTATCGGTTGTGAAGGAGCTCTCTAAATCATGTAGCATTACAATGCTCATTCAAAAACTTTTCTTGAAGATCTTAGTTTTTTTCTAACAATCTGAATGTCTTGAAGATAACAATGAGTGGAAAATCAAAAATCCGTTTTTATAGACGCTTTGTAGGAGGAATAATAGAAGTGAATAATATGAAGTGTTCAAGAAAATATAAAAAGGATATAAAAAATGTGTGTTTTGATTTTATAAAGTAAATTGTCTTCTTCTCGAAGCACAGCTGTTTCACTGTTGAAAGTGAAATTTGAAGTTTTCTGATCACATTTTGGACTTCAAAAAATAAAAATGATGTAAGGCAAACATTTAAAAAAGTGTATTTGTTTTTTATGCTCAAAAGATTACACTTTTGAAAAAAAAAAATATTTTTTTTGTTTTTTCTCATTTTGAATTTTTATGTTCTAAAAAATAGTAAATACTTTTGTGCCGAGAAGTAACAAGAAATAACCAACGTTTTTGTAGCTCAAATATACAGATTATTACATACACGTGTTTCAGGTTTTCAAGAAACCCCTTTTTCAATGCGAAATTTTAAGCTTTTGGATGTAAAGACGTCCGGTAAAACCGGCTACGAAAATTTACAATGAGGCTAATTTAAATCGTATATAAAATCGACTGCATTTTATATACGATTTAAATTTGTCGTGTTGCTGGGCTTTTGAATTACATGGAACTAAATTTTCTTCCTGACCGCCCCCCCCCCCTCTCTCTCTCTTCCCCGACCCGAAATGCGTGACTTAAAAACAATTTTTGTGCAATATAGTGAAATATTGAAATTCTCCTGTTAACCTATTTTCGTCCTTCTTTACTTTGAAATCAACTTCCACAGTTTTAGTCTGAGAACATTATATGAACCCTCAAGCGGAAGAAAATTTATATTGTAGCATATCATAAAAAGGGCTGAATAATTTGAACTCAAATTTTCGATACGTGTTTTAAATCAATTCTAGATTTTTTTCCATCAAAACATTACTTGGTTCCAGATCACATTTTTTTAATATTAATTTCATAATTCATAAAAAACCGAAATTTCATTTTTACTATAGTAAAAGACGTTTTTATTGTTGGGTTGGTTCATACTTTCTTTTTTCCCAATCTTTGCTATACCCAAGGTGGTTTAGGTATAAGGGTTTACATTATACGGGTATGCTAAGGATAAAAATCTTATTTCATTACCAAATAGTTTTTTCTCGAGTTAATTGTGAAGCAACGGCTGGGAGTAATTAAAACTACATTTGGTATACAGAGTTAAATGATGATGCTTCATCACAAATATGTGATGAAAAATGGGGTTATCATAGAAAATTTTAAAGTCGATGCTCGTTTTTAACCGACTTCAAAAAAGGAGGTTATGATTTCGTATTGCGGCTTTTTATGTGTGTTTTCGAATTATTCCAACACTACTGGACCGATTTGGAAAAAAAAAAAATTGTTTGAAAGGGTATACTTCCCAGATGGTCCCATTGTAATTTGGTCTGGATCTGATAAGGGATCCCGGAGAAATCCAAGAAACTTTAAATTTCATACGTCATTGTCACGTGGTGTTGCTGTGATCGGTGTATTTTCACACCTAAGCTTTTGGCTTTCTCTTGAACGATATTTAATTCTCGTGGCACATAGATGATTAATTTTCTCAACGCTGCTCCACATGGTAATTTTTTATTATAGGTGTTACTAATGTATTTATTACTGCGTAGCAAAGCAGTAAATTAAATATATTTTGCTGCTTTAATAGTTGAATCAATTACCTTAATATTTTATTTACTAATAAATAACTTTATTTAGGCACTAAAAGATAAAGTTCTTTATTTAATATTCCAATTTTTAAATATATTTAGTGTTCGATCGAGGAGAAATTGAATACAGAACACCCCTCTCCCACGATTTAATTTTAATTCTTTAATAATATACATTATAACTGTGTATGATTTCTGGAGTTTGATCAATATTCTGGATTTACTATTTCACGATGCCACCAGTTCAATTTGAAATTAGGGTTATATTAATTAGCAGGCTTCAAAAAAAGGAGGAGGTTCTGAACTCGTCGGATTTGTTTTTTCTTGGTACTATGTTCCATAAATACTCGAAGACACGTGTACCCAGGGGCGTGCACAGGGAGGGGGGAGGGACACCTGTTGACCCGGGCCCGAGCTTGGAGGGGGCCCAATATTTTTGTAACTAACGGTGAAATATAGGGGGATATATGGAGAGGGACTCGGAAAAGTCATTTGTGATGGGCTCCAAAATTTCTGTGCACGCCCCTGCCTGTACCGATAAGGAAAAGTCTTTTTATGTTTGAAACAGCATAGTTCCTCGGCGGTCTAATGTTAATCAAGTTCAGGTTTGATGAAATTGAGGGAACTCTTCAAATATCACAAACATATTTAAATCGATTTGTACTTTATTAACTTTGTATATCGTCTCACTTAGGAAACCAGTTTTTATGCTTTTTTTTTTTTTTTTATAGAGGTGGTTTTGTTTAGGGGTGATCTAACTTAGATTCCAAATCTTTGATTTACCCTATTTGTTCTTTAGGGAAAAGTTAAGAAATTGAATTGTATTGAATTTCATGCAATTTCGCTCACAAACGATTAAATATAAAACCCATTGATAAACAAGGGCCATAAAACAAAGGTTTATACTTTCTTTACCTATAGTTAAAGAAAGTACTAAAAATATATATTATTAAGAGTAATGATAATGAAAATTTTGAATTAAGGATTCTCTGAAGAAAAATATAAAATTCATTCTAGTGGAATGTTTAATCTTCATCTATGGTGGGGCCATGTGAAGAAACATGCGACTTTTATCCCGAGTTACATGACACTAATTGCGAAACATAAATTACAATTTACAATATTACAATTCTAAAATTTACAATTTTACAAATTTAAACTTAAAGCGATTTCGTTTGTTTTTCTTTTAGTGACTCGTGCATTTGCTTTGGAAAGCAAACTTTCATAAAGTTGAACTAATGATGAAGACAATTTTTTTGTACATAGTTACGCATTTGAAAAAGGCTTTCTTCACAGTCGTCGGAAGTCTCCGAGACGCTCGCTGTGCTATTTACACCACTAAAAAGCAAAAAATAAATTACTTTTAAATTTAAAAAAAAAAAAACCGCCTTCAAAAAATACCCAGGAACTAAAAAGCAAAAAATAACTGATTACACTTACATTCTATTTCCTACCGAAACATAGAAATTAAAGTTATTTTACAATTCCAGTACAAAAATCAACTAAACTAAACACCGAATTATAAAATAAACACTGATTTAAATTTCTATACGATGAATTATTTTAAATACCTAACTAATTATATACGATCTCTTAATTTTTAATAACCTTTTGAAGTCGGGGCCTCTTATAAACTACTACCTAACTTAACTGAGTAGGTTTAGTTTTAAAGTATAATTTCGCGTATAGTTAAATTAGTGTTTAATTCAGGATTCGGTGGGTTGTCAGTTACGTTATGTAGTTGTTTATAGGAGGCCGCGACTTCAAAAGGTTATTAAAAATTAAGAGATCGTATATAATTAGTTAGGTTTTTAAAATAATTCATCGTATAGTAATTTAAATCAGTGTTTATTTTATAATTCGGTGTTTAGATTAGTTTATTTTTGTACTGGAATTGTAAAATAAATTTCATTTCTATGTTTGGGTAGGAAATAGAATGTAAGTGTAATCAGTTATTTTTTGCTTTTTAGTTCCTGGGTATTTTTTGAAGGCGGTTTTTTTTTATTTAAAAGTAATTTATAATATGAAGATTATCCCTTTTAACAACAATTAAGTAACAGAATTACGTAGAGTACATTATTTCTGAAAGAAAAAAAAACACCTTACACGTGTCTCTAGTGTTAATTATCTTTGAATACGAAGGAGAGTTTCGTTTTTTTTATTCTATGTCTGTACCTAGTTTGAAGTTTTCTAGATGGCCGCTCTGGGGTATGATTGTGTTCTTAATTATTTTTATTTTTTTCAGATCTTCGGCCAACTTGCTTCTGGTCAAAAGGAAAACTCTTCACAGCTAGGGCAACCTTTGGTTTGCCGAGTTTCTGGGGGGTTAAAACTCAAGATGACTGACTATCCAGAGTACACGTGTGCAACATGTTATCATCACATGGATAACAGATTGTTCGAAAACGGGTATGTGTGTTAATTTATTGCTTGTTCTACATTTTGTTTACTTTTATGAGTAATATTTTTCAAACTGAAGCATAATCTGTTGGGTACTAACTACATGCATCATATAAGAGAGATGATGTTTATTTTTATCTTTCGATACAGAACCCTCCTCAAGTAAATTGACCTGTTATCAAAAAGAAAGAGGTTCTTTTTGTCTAATTGACAACATGTGGATGCAGCATTTCAAACACGCTGTAAAAATTGTGATGATTTGTTAGACTAGATTTACTGCACAAAACGAAAATTGAAACATCAAGGTGTCACTTGTTTGAACTTCGAGAAAAATGTGCCAAAATTTTTGCGTTATAGGCTTGCGTTCGAAACATCAATGGTAAAGGCAGGCGTGGCTTGAGTTTCCACATTGGATGATACTCTTCTTAGTATTAGATACAGTACCAATAATATAAAGGAGTAACTGATACAAGTAACTGGAAGCATATAAATGAAAACTTCAGGAACTTTGTCTATATAAAAGCCGATTACAAAAGGTATCACAAGTTCACCGAATGCAGCGCTGCAGACGAATAATCCAGAAATTCTGTTCGTAACGGTGATGTATGAGTTGAACCATCCAACCGCAGCAGCATAAAACGAAGCCGTTCCTATGCCGAATAATATTGAAGATAGCCATAGTGACCAGGTATAACTTGAAAGTGTCACTATAATTAAAGCTGCTGCAAATGTTATGATGACGTCGCACAATATCAAAGTCAAGTTGGTGAATTTGACGGCTAAAAAGACTGCAGCACATCGGGAAATCGTTAACGCAGCCCAGAACGATGACGTCATATAGGATCCGGTCGTCGTCAACAAGTGCAGTTTACCCTTAACTGCATAAGGCGTTAACATCTGTGCATATCCAATCACAGCGCCAGTTTGAATGAACAACATCACAAAATTCAGTCCGACAATCAAGACGATAAACCACGAGCTCCGTTTCTGGCATTTCTTTGTTGCATCCTTAGCACTCGTCGCGTCTTCAGGTGATATCATATATATGGACAGGAACAGCAAAAGGACTAACAAGGCAAATGTGCCCAACATAGAATAGGCATAAGTGATTCTTGGAATATCACTATGTTCGCTTTGTGATTGTTCTGTGATATTCAACGATGAATGAACTTCTGCATCGATGATATAACGCGTTTCATTGCTGATGATATCTATTACAGATTGAGCTTGGTTGAAGTTTGTAAGAAAAGGAGCGACTATTAATGGCGATATCAGTCCTCCGAGTCCAAATGAAAAGTGCAAAGCTTGAAAATAGGGTGCGCTTTCTTTTCCCCATAAATTTAGTAAATACGAATTAGCACCTAGAAAGGAAATAGCCGATAATAGTAACTGACAATCGTGAAAAATTTTTAATGTAATAATAGTTTCATCACGTCATAAACTGAAAGTATATATTTTAGTACCATGCCAGCATACATCCCTAAACCTGCAGCATTTTTCTCCACTGCTCCTATTTTCTAATTCCATTATAATTTCCGAAGCATTGAAACAATGTTTTGGCTTTTATATTATTTAGTACGGAGTGCTGCTCTGGAAATGTGGGCCTAGGCGTCCCGTTGGGAGGTCGCGAGAGGTCACTGTGACCTCCTAAGAGTTTCCTTTTTCGGCAAATTTTATGTCACCATTCTTCAAAATTATCATTATCTCTTTGTATTAAAACAAAATTAAGGCCAAAGAAATTCTGAAAGGAAGTCTGTGGCGGGCCTGCATCCAGGAGACCCCATAGCACCTACAGCCTTGAAATTTTGTACAAAATTAATTCGAGACCCGGTGGGTTGCACCTGAAGTGTCGTATTTTAAATTTCAAATTATTTTTTTTGTAATTAATATTTTAAGCTGTAATTTCGCTTAAATTACCTCTTAAAGGGGTGAAAATTACTTGCATATATTAATATTATATATCGTTGGAAAGGGTGGAGTTTCCCGCTTTTTACGCAAGTTGTTTCAATGTTCTAACTTAATTACGGCGGGAGTTGTTTGCGTTTTTAACTCGAATTGTTTTAGGCTTAGCTAAAATTTAGGCACTACTTCCTTCATTAAATCTATCAATAAAAAGTGAAGGAATTCTCCCACAGTTTTCTTTTTAACACCACTGGAACGAGTAGCTTTTTTTACTCCAACTCGACAAAGGTTGAAAAACGAAGCTTCTATCTGAAAAGGAAAAATGTTAAAAGCCGTTTAATCAAGTTCGAAAAAAAGCTCATCTCCATTCAAATTATTGATGTTTTATTTGGCGTTGCTATAGTTACGTCTTTTATATTCGTTTGTTTCTTCTTTCTTATTCATAAATTTTAAGGGTTTCAATTTTAACGGAAAATCTTAGGCTCAACTCAATTCAACCCCCGAGCTAAACACCAAATATATTACTATAGACGGTGTATATGAAAGCGACTTTTCAAACGTACAAAACTGTAGTTTTGCAATACTCAGTAGCCTCTTAGCCCTTACGGCTCTGCAAGTTGGTACGAGTTATTTTGAAACCCCGGAAAGGGGTGCTTTTTGTTCCAAAGGGAACTCATAGTGCGTTTTTAATCTGTTTCTTTCTAACTGACGATTTAAATCTGTTCGAATCAAATAGGATTGCGAAGCAATCTTCGGGGATTGGTGAGCGTCAACGAGCAGGGGGCAGAGCCCCCTAGTCCATTAAAAAAAATCTTTAACTGCTTTCAAAAGGAAAAAAAAGAATCAAAATTAATAAGCGCATTAAAATAAATACATCATATAAAAAATCGTTTGTTTTCCCCCTGTTGCCAAAAAAATTTTTTTTTAAATAAATAAAAACCATAAAATGTCAACTTAAAGAAATAATTTTCATCGTCAAAAAAAAAAAAAAAAAAAATCTGCGCATATTATTATGTAGATACATAAAGTACTCCGAATTTAGTAAATTAGCGGAGCCCCCTACTTCTGAAAAATTTTGGAGCTCTAATAGGCCAAATTATCATCATTCGGCGAAATTTAGAGTTCTATTCGGCAAATTGAGAATTTCCGCCCTACAAAAGTTTTTAAGTTCGGGAGGCCCTGATTCTGAATGAGGCGCAGTATTTAACTCAAAATTTCACTTACAAGTGTCAAAACCGCCCATAGAAGCTCCTTTTAGCAGCATAATGGGAGTTAGGACTTCAAAACTTCGACTCCATGGAATGATCAAAAGTGTTGCGCTTTCCACTAAAGTGCAAAGGATCAGGATTATTTGCTTCCGTTTCACCAAGTCGAATACCATTCCTCCTAGAAAAAAATAACAGTTTATGAAATCGTAGACTTCAATACATGGAATAAAAGCACACCGGTACAATCTCTTTTATCCGGACCAAGGACGGATACAAGGGTGGAGCGATGGGAGCGATCGCCCCGCCCCTCCCTTGGAGACCTTAACCCCACATTTGTATCGAATTAAGGTCCTGAAACGAAAGTGAAGGCCATCTTTAATATGACATTAAGGAAATATTCGGGTTCGAATCTCCCTCTCGGAAACCTTTTGGAAACTTAAGTTCCAAAAAGCGCAATTTTAGACGACTTTCGATGATGTAAGGGGGGGGGAGGCTTCGAAAAATTCCATCGGAAATATAACGAAGTTGAATTTCTAAAACGCAATTTTAGAATACCTCTATCAACAGAAAACTTGGCTAAATCACTATATTTTAGTTGTTTTAAATGAAAATGATGTCTGTAGCGCCCCCTTCCCAGCAAGTGGTACGTAGTAAGAAGTCAAGTAAAAAAACAATCGTCCCCTCCTTGAAGAATTTATGGATCTGCCCTTGATCCGAACTAACAGGGACCAGAGGCGATACGGATAAACGAAAGTTCGGATAATTCGGGAAAGATTCGTAATGAGCAAAACCTATTCGTAAAGAAGCAGATTAATCTTTTTTATAACAAACAAGCTGATGTGTGCCTCACATGACTTCCTTTTACTCCAATTTAATGTCATTTTCCCATTATTGGTAATTTTAATGTGATTCAATAGTTTACTCTCTAAATATCACCAACAATGGCCAAATCGAAACCAGATTAAAAAAAAAAAAAATAATCCCCTAATTTGTCGCCAAGCTGGCGACAACACTTGGCGACCGAGAGACTGGCGATATATCGCCAAGTGTCCGCCAAATTGTAACACCACTTGAGTTTACATCGAAATTAACAATGATTTCTCCCCAAAAAGGTGAGAAAAGTCCCTCTTAGGAACATCCGAATGCAACCAAAAGGGAAGGTGCACAACTAGACCCCACTAGGAGTCTATGTACCAAATTTAAACTTTCTAGGACATACAGTTTTTGAGTTATGCGAGATGCATACACACATACACACATACATACGTACATACCAGATTTTACAAAAAAAAATCGCCAAATTTCTCGCCAAGCTGGCGACAAAACTTGGCGACCAAAAGACTGGCAATATGTCGCCAAGTATCCGCCAAATTGTAACACCACTTGTTACATCACTTGTTACTTGAGTTTACATGGAAATTAACAATGATTTCCCCCCAATAAGGGGCAAAAGATCCCGTTAGAAACACCCGAATGCAACCAAAAGGGAAGGTGCACAGACACCACTAAGAGTCTACGTACCAAATTTAAACTTTCTAGGACATACCGTTCTTGAGTTATACGACATACATACGCATATCCGCACATACATACATAGAGACGTCACGAGAAAACTCGTAGTAACTAACTCGGGAATCGTCAAAATGGATATTTCGCGTGTCTATATTTTCTTAGGCACTTATCGACGTGTGGTCGAGTCGAAAAAAAACTCAACATTCATTCAGGGATGAGCAAAATGGAAATTAAGGTCGATTTTTGAGTGAAAAGTTTTTGGCGAATACAATACTTCCTTTTTTTAAAAGAAGTAAAAACGATGTTTTGTAGTAAAACTATGTAGGATTGTTAATCGCACACTTTTAGTCGTAGTTCAGCTGCACTGTCGGGCTGACACTCCAAAATATGCCATGTTGTTTATTAGATTACTATAACTTATTGCACGACCTATGCTGGAGTTATGCGTTCAATCAAAATATAGATCGGATATTTGGCGCTTGCACATTTAAGTTCATTTAGCTATCATTATTTGAAATGATTATTTAAGGGGGTCCGGGACACATTTTGAAAATTTTTTTATTATGTACTTTAGAGTTTTGAAATTTTTTGAACTGATTCATCATTTATTTAATAAGCAAAATCATAACATAAATATGAAAAAAAAATATTTTTTTATTTAAATTTAATTAGTTTTTTTCAAAAAAATGGGGTTGCTTTAAATTGCTATAACTCAAAATATTGTTGGTCAATTTTCAATTTTTTTTTCAAAAAAGTATGCACAAATATCTAAGCTTTAATTTTTATTCGGCGATTTTAAAAATATTGATTCAATAAAAAATAAAAAATATTTGAAGAAAAATTTCGAAAAATTCGAAGATACTTTTTTTTAAAAAAATCATAATTTTTGCAGTAAACGTTTTTTTCAAATTCGCCGAATAAAAATTAAAGTAAATTGCTTGAAAAAGATATGCTCCAAGTTTCATTACTTTATCTGTATCGGTTCCTGACTTATAAGAGTTTGAATGCAAGAAATCGGGAAAAATTGCATCATGGAGAAAAACGCGTTTAAAGTTTCAAAGTTATGTACACATTTGTTAGATGCATGCAACAAAAATAACTATAACTTTCGTTCTATTTAAGGTAGAAACAAGATTCAAACGTCCTCTTAAGCAGAAAAAAACGAAGCAATTTTTCAAATTATAAAAAAAAATTGCAAAATTTGAGGATTTTTGTGTCCCGGACCCCCTTAAGTGAACTAGAAGGTTGCCAGTCATGGTATGACGGGTGAAAATTTGCTCCTACATTTGAACGATGCCATTGCCTGTATGATGATATTTTGGTACTTTAAGTTTTAATCCTAATTCCAGTGGATTAACCCTAAACTCCAATAGATAGCGGTCATTGTTGACCATATTTAGGTTTCTTCATTCTTCTAAAATGAGACAGTCTTACAAGTAAAACAGTTAAGTGACCGGATCCAGTTCAGCCTTGTCACAATAAAGCCTTTCCCTGCATGTTAAACTCTACCAAATCATATTATCAAATTATCATGCCGTGGCGCGAGTTTTGTTGTTGAAGCACGCGGGTTACTCGATCATCGGCTATTATTTATATTCGAATTATCTGGCATGCCGGAAAATTATAGGTTTATTTTGCAAAAAAAAAAAAAAAAGTTAATTTCCCCATTCAGTTCCAATCATAAATCCCGAAAGTAACCCTCGCTCAAAAAAATGTGTATTGCATGTCATATGTGCCTGTTATTTATAATAGGTCATTATTTATGGATTTAATTACACACCAATAAAGTAATTAATTCAGAAGCAATCATCGTTACTGCGATTTGTTCATAATTTTTTTGAATAAATTATTTTAGGTTCCTTTTAGAGAAGCAAGTTTAATTTTTATTTATTAAATAGCTATGGCAAATTCTTTAGCACTGGTTTAGGGGTGGTAGCTTACTGCTTAAATGTTTACTTACTTCGTTTTACTTTAATTTTTATAAAATTATTCGTTGTTAAACAATAACAAATGACATTGTTAGTAAATATTTTTACAAAATTAAACTGTTTGTTATTCGTAATAAGATATGTATAGAACTTATATTCATTTTTAAGCTGAACATATATTTTTATAGTATTTTTTTTTCCTAACCTCGATTTTTCCGGCATGCCGGAAAGGACCAGGCAAGTGTTATTGAAAATTTAGTGACCCCCGGATTTTGCGGCATGCCGGATAATGCTAGGTGATACGGTTATTTTTAACTCTACAAAGAGAGGCTTACTTACCAGAAATAGAACCAACTAAGCAACCAATCGATCTTCCCGTATAAACAAAGGCTATATGTTCAGAGTCCGTGCCAACCATGTGTTGCAGGTCAAGCAAGGTTGGCCCGGGAATGGCATAACACATTCCCTGCATAAGTAAATACAGCGTGTGAAAAAATTAAGAGATAAAACTTAGGTATTATTTTGCAGTACGTGCGGTCTTAAGAATAAATAGTAAATCAAATATTTTCAATTAAAATTTTAAAAGATTGCTTGAGGTAGGTATAGGTAGGTGGTAAAAGAAAAAATTTCACACGGATAATAAACAATTCACTCATTTTGACGCGAATTTTCGAAGTTTAAGCTGTTTTGTATTGTTTCTCACACACACTGGTATGTGGCATCATTTTTATGTTGTAAATTGGCTATAAATTGGCATATTGCTTAGTTTTTTTATTAGTGCATTGTCCACCTGATAAAGTACTGTATATAGGCGTATTAAATTGAAACACTGTTGATAATACAGCGCGTCCCCGTTTAACCCACAGAACGCTTATTTCCGCAACCGTTAGGCCGAAATACATACTTCCAAGAACAAAAATGGTCGAATAGTGAAAGTGATGCAGAGTTAAAATATTGAAAGTTTGAAGCAAAAAGAATTAAGTGAAAAACTGCAAAATCTAACTTTTTATATAGTTCCTCTGTCCACCCATTGGGAAATCACAAATATCAAGAAAGAATTCAGACACAAAAAATTTTTACATTAGTGTGATGAGTATTCACTGAGATATGAAACGCAGCGTTTTGTGACTTGTCTTACAGCGGCTTAATAAATTTGACTTTTTTCCCCCTCAAGTTTTAGCAGCTTTGTTTGTTTGCTTTTACGTATTTCCTTTAGTTTTTCAATCGCAATCAAAAGTATAAATAAATACTTTTTTTTTTTGCTTAATAGTAAGATCGGTAATCAGTGTTCTTATAGTAGGGAGATATTTTCTCCTTATTTTAAATACGGTTCTTAGAATTTTGAAGTTAAATATATCCGTAAATATTGGTCGTACTGATGTTAATTTTTTGTGTTCTAAATGTTTTTTGTGTTTGTGATTTCCCTAACTATGAATGGGAGGACATAGGGATTATATAAAAAGTTAGATTTCGTATTTTTTTCGCTATCCCCCCCCCCCCCCCCGCTGCAAACTTTTTAAAATCTTAACTCCGCATCTTATTTTGACCATTTTTGCTACTGGAAGTATGCATCTAGGACTAACGGTAGAGAAAATAGAGGTCTTGCACGTCAAACGGGGGCACATTGTACATTAATACCACGATGCCCTTGATATGGTGCTTCCACAGATATTGGACAATGTAGTAGCGCAGGCAGGATTTACCCCTGGAGAGTGGAGAGGGCATAACAGTCCTCTCATGTATATAAAATCATAAAATGCAATACGAGTACTGACAATACGGCTTAAAACTAATGCCAATAATGAGTTTGGCGTTGACTGAATGAACTGAGAGAAGAAAATGTATATTGTCAGAATATATCCGATACATGAAAGATTACTTACGAAAACAGCAAATCCCAGATATAAATTACATGTCTTCAGAATCCTCAAAGTCCTTGGCGTTAGTTTAAACATGTTCTTTAATTTTATCTCTCGTCACTTGAAATTTCAAGCCTTAAAAGAAATAAAAATCATAAAAAATCCCGTTTTGAATCTATTTTCGAAAGTAAAAATAGTGTGTCTCAGCAGTTTGTAAGTTTTGAAGATTTTAATTACAAAGATGACTTTAAGATAAGAATTAAAAAGTTTACCTTCACAGAGAAACAAATAATGAGGAAGTAAGGTACTGGCATTAGTTAGACAAGGGTCCAGTAACAGACAGTCATAAGTTTGGATTTAAATAATAAGAAGTTTAGGTGGTAAAACTAATGTTGCTGCGGCCAATAAATTACGGTGCAACCATCGATTGTTATCAGAGTGAATTCTATGAGCGAGTTGGTATTTACAAGGTAGTGGTGGAAGGTTATGAACAGCTATCACGAGGTCTGCCGGTGTTTTCGGTTCATTTGAATTTAATAAGGCTTTAGTTCTCAAAATAAAGAACTGTTGCACATTTTGAAGAGAAAAATGGAATTTTGTCCTTTACTCATCCTTTCCTCGCCCTATCTGTACATTTTTCGGTGTCTGTTACTGCAGGTCAGAACTTTTTTCGAAATTGAGGAAGTAAGTACTGTTTAAGGCTTTCACAGCCGGCGTCAATATGGGGAGATAACATTTCCGGACTAGTTGGCCATGGTCTAATTGGAGTAGAAATTCCAGACGTTTCGGCTTGCTTTACTGAAGATATCATCAGTGATGTGAGTTTGGTGAGACTGATTCTTGGCTTCGGTGGCTCCGGTATTTAAGCAAACTGCTGCTGGGCTGCTGGTCCTGATTGGGAGGCGTTCTCAAGCCGCTGGTGGAATAAGGTTCCTGATTGGATGAGATTCAAGTCGCTGGGTGAGACTGGTACCTGATTGGATGGGATTCACAAGTCGTGGTGGCTACCGGATTCTGATTGGATGGGACCACAGTATGTTTTAGAATGTTGTGGCGAGCGGATCTAAGGGTAGGGTGCCATGTTTTTGGTAAATTGAAATTTTCAATTTCAATTTACCAATTTCAAACAATTCCAATTTCAACAGTATTTAACTCGCCTAATACGGGGAGAAAATTCACCTACAAGTCCGCCGCTTCGAGTCGCTCCGGAAACGAAAATGCGTGCTGCTCTCTACGTTGACCTTTTTATTACGGTGCAGAGATGAAAAAGTGATCCACAACTTTCTTTGGCAAAGATAAGGAGTCCTGCTTCACATCGAATCTACGACCGCACCGAACAAGCTCTCCTGTGTGAACGTGTTCATCAGACTCGCCGAAACCTAGCTATATGCAGCCGAGACCTTCTCACAATCCATCTTCGGATTGCTAACAGTTGATCTGCCTGGGATTGGGACCGAATTGAACATCTCACCTACAACACCATGATTTTTGAAAAGGAAATAACTTCAAGAAGACAGATCCGGAAGTTTGAAAAGCTACCCAAACACCAACATCCTATACCAACACTTAATGATGACCGCAATGTGATCAATTTATCTATCCACCAACTCTCAGCCGACGAGATATCCGTGTTAAAAAGAGGGGGCTACTTTGCTGTAGTTCCCAAGTATATTCCGGTGGTAGACATCGTACCCAACATTGAAGCCGGTCTCCACAACCTTCCAAAGGATGTGTCAGAAGACATCCGCTGAGAGGCATCAAGGATTTTACAGCGAGCCAATACACCAAGGAGAAATATCCCAGCACAAGAAAGACGTGCCTTGAAACAGCTGAAGTCCAATCAAGATGTTGTCATCTTAGCGGCTGACAAAGGAAATGCCACCGCCGTCCTTAACACTGAGGACTACCAGGACAAGATCCAAGAATTGCAAGACCCCGATATCTACAGGTCCCTAACTAAAGATCCAACTGCGAAAATTCTGCGAGAGACAAACAGACTCATCAAGGATTCGTCAATCCCACCCGAGATGCAGCACCATAAAGAAATCAGAAGCTCTCCCTCCTAGACTCTATGGACTACCGAAGCTCCAAAAGTCTGGAGTTCCCCTTCGACCCATTGTAAGCGCCATTGGTTCACCGTCATATGAAGTCTCCAAGTTCATCACGGGTCTTCTGAAACCATTTATTGGATTATCATCATCCTTCATTAGAGATTAAAGTGACTTCATTCAAAAAATCCAGTCAATTTCTCTCCAGCCATCCGATTTGCTCATAAGCTTCGACGTTGGGTCACTCTTCACAAAAGTCCCAGTTGAAGATGCACTACAGCTGATTACTCCACTTTTCCCGCCCGACATCGCAGCCCTTTTCAAACACGTCCTGACGACCACTTATTTCCAGTGGAACACAAAATTCTACGAACAACGGGATGGAGTTGCCCTGGGCAATCCCTTAATCCCTGTCCCCGCTAATTTCTACATGGAGTTCTTCGAACAGAAAGCCCTTGCCCTCCGCCACAAAGAAGCCCGAGGTTTGGTTCCCATACGTTGTTGACACTTTTGCGGTGTGGAGCCATGGAGAAGAAGACCTGCAGTTGTTTCTTCAACATCTGAATAGCATTCATCCCAGCATTCAGTTCACCATGGAGAAGGAGAGCAATAATCAGCTGCCTTTCCTCGACGTTCTTGTGACGAAAAAGGAAGACGGGACGCTCGGCCACCAAGTGTACCGCAAGCCCACACACACAGACCTTCATAAGAACTCAAACCACCACCGTAGACAAAAAATGGCTGTCATCAATATCCTTATGCACCGAGCAGAAAGAATCTGCGAAACGACACATTTGAATGAGGAACTGAAACACCTTGAGCATTTCAAGCCAATGGATTCACTAGAGGAGAAATTAGAAGAGCCCTTCATCCCAGGAGGTCCCAAAATAACGAACAGAAGTCTACCCCATCTGAACTAATAGGGAAAGTATTCTTACCCTACCTACATAGAGTTACTGACCGAATTGGAAAACTTGAAAAACACAACATCAAAACCATTTTCAAGCCCACCACTCAACTTAGGAATTGTTATCGCCCGGTGAAGGACCCCCGTGACCCTTTCTCCACATCTGGAGTTTACAAAATTCCGTGCTCCTATGGATCAGTTTATGTCGGAACTACGAAGCGCAGCATCAAGACACGCCTTTCTGAGCATGTTCGTCATTGCCGTTTAGGAAACTATGATAAGTCAGCCGTAGCCGAACACAGCCAACAAGAAGTAGTTCACAACATCAAATTTAAAGACACAGAAATCTTGGCTACAACATCTCATTACTTTGCCCGTCTTCCAACGCGAAGCTATAGAAATTTTCAAACATCCCTTTAATTTCAACAGAAAAGAGAAGAATTTTAATTTACCAAAAACATGGCACCCTTAGATCCGCTCGCCACAACAGTCTAAAACATACTGTGGTCCCATCCAATCAGAATCCGGTAGCCACCACGACTTGTGAATCCCATCCAATCAGGTACGAGGATATCCCAGCGGCTTGAATCTCATCCAATCAGAAACCTTATTCCATCTGCGGCTTGAGAACGCCTCCCAATCAGGACCAGCAGCCCAGCAGCAGTTTGCTTAAATGCCGGAGCCACCGAAGCCAGGAATCAGTCTCACCAAACTCACACTACTGATGATGGCTGCAGCAAAGCAAGCCGAAACGTCTGGAATTTCTACTCCAATTAGACCACGGTTAATAAGCCCGGAAATGTTAATTCCCCATGAGGAAGTAAGAATAGTATTAACTAATTGAGAGGATCTAGAAGCAGCCAAACGTTAGATGAGATGTAGTTGCACGAGAGAAAAATAGTTTAAAAAGTTTAAATACATTAAAAGGCTCAGAAAATTGAGTTAACCTGAGAGCGATGTCTTAAGTATATCTACTGTTGCCGTTACCCTAATGTAATAAATGGTCAAAGAGCAATAAAAGTATACACACGTGTTTCACGGTTAACCAGAAGCGCCTCTATCAATGCGAATAGTTTTGAGCTACAGAGTTGTAAGTTTATAAAGACTCCTACTAGCAATTGGTTTTTCATGTTTCTGCCACTTCCAAACACCGTGTCTGATTTCTTTTCAATTGCTATTTGTGCGTTTATTTCACTTATTTTTACATTTATGTTTGCTAAAATTTAATTTCGTAGGAATAGCTACAGCTCATTACTGACAAGGAAACAACACGATAGCCTAGTAATGAAATATTTTAAATAAGTATTAATTGAAAGAGCATAAAAAAGCATGTTCCTATACACATAAATCATTTACCCTCTTGTCCCTGTTATCGAAATATAAGGTCTCAAAATCTGCCGAATGTTTAAGAAATGTCGCCAAATTCAGCTTGTTTCAGAGAGAGAAATGGAAGACATCTTTGACTCGATTTGTCGATGGGCCATTCCATGTGACGAACGGGACATTTTGAGCAGTTTTGTCACAAGACTTTGTTTCATAAATACAAATAATATAAGCTAGAAATTTTATTTTTGATAGTAACAGTAAAGGTTAGTCATAAGAACTATGTAGAACATCAAAAATTAGTCAGTTTGAAGAAAATGATTGACCGACATGCAATTGTGAGGGAACGGGACTCGTACGGGTCCCGTTCCGTCACGGGCATTTTATTGCGTATTCATCAATTATTTTATTTAAAAACGATAAGTTTGACATTCTACAGAATTCTTATGACAAATCCTTACAGTTGCTATAAAAAGTTAAGTTTATAGCTTGTTTTATTTGTAGTTATAAAGTAAAATGTACTGAAAAATGTCCGGTTCCACCATATGAAATGGCCCAGATGGATGCAGACTGTGATATTGCGTGCTCAATTTCTCGCCAAGTCTTTAAATTTGGCGATTTTCTTAAAATTTTGACGGATTAATAACTTGATAACAGGCGGACGAGAGCAAATGATTTTTGCGTCAAAAATCCGTCTCAAGATGCTTTTTCGTTACTTGTTTAAATTTTTTTCATCATCACACTATTCGTGTGATTCTGTGGTGAGGATAACATTATACACTTATCTAGGCGAGCATTATTGCTTATATGCTTATATTCTACATTCTTTTTAGTCCATACTTCAAAATCTGTAGACTTATGGTATATCTATGAACATATGTCTATTTACTTCCTAATGAATATTTACTGATAGTATCGATAGAATGTACAAAGAAATCCTGTAAAACGGTACACCTTTAATTGCATTTGTAAATAATTACAAAGTTTTTGCTTTAAAATAAAATTTAATTTCAATTGAATAACAGATATAGATTTTGTATCTCAAGAGAATTGTTCTATCGATTATAAACCTTATAATGTCGATAATTTATCATAGTTTTGGCAAAAAGAATAAAACCACCGTAGAGCAGAGGCTAAATTATTCTATTCCATTTAATATATTTAATGTATGGGTTTTTTCTCTAAATTCTGTCGCACATCTTGAGACGGAAAGTGCTGTAGAGACCAAAATAACTTTACGATATAACCGACAGAAGTGCTGTAGAGACCAAATTAACTTTAGGTTACAATCGACGAAAGAGCTGTAGAGACCAAATCAGTTGTACGAGAGAACCGACGAAAAGCGCTGTAGAAACTAAATTAACGATACAATGGAATCGCCGAAATTGCTGTAGAGACCAAATTAACGATATGATAGAACCAGAGACCAAGTTAAATCTACGATACATTTGTTTCAAACGTAATAAAAATGGTGTGCAAATTAAAGAATAACGGAAGTTTAGATGCACGTATGTGAGAGCATTTAAAACATGAGAGTGTCCAAGAAAAAGTCAGACTGTAAGTGTTACAACTTTTGTCAGAAACCGACTCGACAACAGATAAATAAGCCATAATTCAAAACGTAACGTAAGAAAAAGATGTCTTGCAGAACGGAACCGCAAGCTATAATAAAACTTTCAGAACGGCATAGTGTATAGATGGGGCAATTCAGAACTAAGACGCAAATAAAAGCTTCGTTGTTGACCAGCAATATATCAGATGCATTCAAATGATTTACAATGACGCTTGCTTGTTTAAAACTCAAACTACTTCTATTGCACTTTTCTCTGCGTGTTTGTTAATTAATTCTTTAATTAAGCTTGTTAAGAACGATTTGGATGTGTTGGTCGATGTTGACGAGGTACAGTGCTCTCTGTTGAGGCAATTGTCTTCAATACAGTGTAATGATCGGTAGTTAATGACCCTGATAAAATGAAAGCTGCTTGTATAGTTCACCACATTATTGTTGACATTCGTCCTTGGACAAGTCCACTTCAAAACTGATGAGAAACAAATGTTCCTTCAAGCGCTGGCAAAATGAATTTCTTTTCGCGAATTTTCGTTGTTTGTTCACAATTAAAAATTTGAGGCAGTGAGAAGCAAAAGGATGGTGGATGTTTTAAAGTTTTAAGATACTTTCAAATGAAAAAAAAACGCCTTCAAAAAACACCTAGGAATTAAAAAGCAAAAAATAACCGATTGCACTTACATACTATTTTCTACCCAAACCTAGAAATGAAATTTATTTTGCAATTCCAGTACAAAAAATCAACTAAACAAAACACCCAATTATAAAATAAACACTGATTTTGATTACTATACGATGAATTACTTTAATGCCTAACTAATTATATACGATCTATTAATTTTTAATAACCTTTTGAAGTCGGGGCCTCCTATAAACTACTGCCTAACGTAACTGACAACCCACCAAATCCCGAGTTGAACACTAATTTAACTAAACGCGAAATTAGTCTTTAAATCTAAACCTACTCAGGTAGGAGGTTAGAAGACCCGACTTCAAAAGGTTATTAAAAATTAAGAGATCGTATGTAATTAGTTAGGCATTAAAATAGTTCATCGTATAGTAATTAAAATCAGTGTTTATTTTATAATTGGGTGTAGAGTTTAACTGATTTTTGTACTGTAATTGAAAAATAAATTTCATTTCTATGTTTGGATAGGAAATTGTATGTAAGTGTAATCGGTTATTTTTTGCTTTTTAGTTCGTAGGTGTTTTTTGAAAGCGTTTTTTTTTAATTTAAAAGTAATTTATTTATTGCTTTTTAGTGGTGTAAATATAAAATAAGTTCGTAGGATAGAGTATGTGGTACATGACGTTGAGGCCTTTCTTACGCGCATCTCGAGTAAGAAATCGTCGAGCACATGAGTCTGATGACAACTAAGATGAGCACGATAGAAAAAGAAATAGACCACAGCGTCTCGGAGACTTCCGACAACTGTGAAGAAAAGCTTTTTCAAATGCGCAACTATGTACAAAAATTTTTTGTCTTCATCATTAGTTGGACTTATCAAAGTTTGCTTTCCGAAAGCAAATGCACGAGTCACTAAAAAACAACAGAAATCACTTTAAGTTTTAAATTGTAAATTATATTTCACAACAATACGTATCACACAACTGTCGATATAGCTGTCATAGATTTAGGAAAAAAGAACTTTGAGAAAGGACGAGTATACGTCGCTCTCAGCAGAGTCAAGACTTGAAGTAATAGTTCGATCTGATTTAGAACTCTTTAAATTTTTAACTAAACCTCACGATGAACGAGCATTAGCAGAAATGTAACAATTGATACATCTCATTTCTGATGAAAAGTAGACTGGATTTAGTATTTTGTTATAAACGTTGAAATGTTACAAATAAACTGTAAATAGCAAGTCGTAAAATTGCAAATTATAAATTGTAACATTTTAAATTGTAAAATGTAATGCAACTCGTTGTTCACACCAATATATGTCATGTAACTCGTGATAAAAGTTGCATGGTTCTTTAAATGCCCCCATTATAGATGAAGATAAAAAAAAAAAAAATTCCACTAGAATGAATTTTATGTTTCTTCAGAGAATCCTTGATTCAAAATTTTCATTATGATTACTCTTAATAATAATGTTTTACAGAACTTTCTTTCGCTATGGGTAAAGAAAACACATACCATTGTTTTATGGCATTTTTTTTAAACAATCGGTTTTGTATTTAATCGTTTGTGTGGGAAATTACATGAAATGTATTGTTTTTTACCCATAATGTTTTCTAAAGAACAAATAAGGTAAATCAAAGATTTGGAACCTTAGAGTAAAGTTAGACCACCCCCCATCAATTAAACAAAAAAAAAACATAAAAACCGGTTCACTAACCGCCGAAAAGTATACCGTTTCAAAAAAAAAAAGAATTTTCCGAATCGGTACAGGCAGGGGCGTGCACAGAAATTTTGGGGCCCGTCACAAATGACTTTTCCGGGCCCTTTTCTATATTGTTTACCCCTATAGTTCACCCCTAGTTTTAAAAATATTGGACCCCCTTAATTCTCAGGCCCAGGCCAACAGGTGTTCTTTCTCACCCCTCCCCCTGTGCACGCCCCTGGGTACAGGTGTCTTCGAGTATTTATAGTACATTGTACAAAGAAAAAACTAATCCCACGAGTTCAGAACCTCCTCCTTTTTTTGGAACCTGCTAATTAGTTTAACCCTAACATAAGTTTCAACATCTTATTAAAGAGTATAAATTAAATGATCAGGGGAGGGGTGTTCTGTATTCAATTTCCCTTGGATTGAACACTAAATATGCTTAAAAACTAAAATATTTAAAAAAAAAAAAACATTTTAGTGACTAAATAAAGTTATTTTAGTTTAAAATAATTGATTCAGCTATTAAAGTAGCAAAATATATTTAATTTACTGCTTTGCTACGTAGTAAAACCATTTGTAAAACCTATAAGCAAAAATTAACAGGCGACGAAAATTAATCATCCATATGCCGCGAGAATTATCGTTCAAGATGAAGGCAAAACCTTTTCTGTGAAAGTACACCGGTCACGGAAAAACCACGTGACCTGTGACGCATTCCGCCTGGATTACGTTTCCACAACGCGTGAAATTCAAAGTTTCTTGGATTTCTCTTGGACTTCTTATCAGATCCAGACCAAATTACCATGGGATCATCTGGGAAGTATACACTTCCAAACAAAAAAAGAATTTTTCAAATCGATCCTGTAGTCTTGAAATAATAATAAAACATACATAAAAAGTCGTACGACGAAATCATAACCTTCTTTTTTGAAGTCGGTTAAAAAACACGTTTAAAATTCACATCCTAGGTGGGGTTTCACTAATTGTTGTTGTTTTTTTTTTTTTTTCAAAATCATACTGTATAGCAGCTCCTATCAGACTACAAGTACTATCTCTTGTCCCAAAACAGAGAGAGATTCTCCCACCATTTGTTCTAGTTACGGGTATCTCCATTTTTTAAATTTTGACACTTACATCCCTTTGCTACTTAATTCAGGTTTTTAACTCTTCCATCGAGAGCCAACAAAGATGAGGTGGTCTATATTCAATATGCCATTTTTCGCTTGATGCTGCGTTTTATTTGTTAGCTTATCTCGTTGGCATCAACCAAAATGATTCTTGATAAAAATGTCGATACTCTTTGGGTCAGTTTTTTTTTTTTTTTTTTTGACGAACTTCTTTTTTGAGCAGAGTTTTACTTGTTTTTGAGAATTGGAAAAAACAGTGAAACCACAAAAAAGGGATCTTTTGTTTCAAAATCACCTACATAATCCGTTCCTTTTAAGGAAAACGGTTTTTCCCGAACGCGGTAGAACTTTCTTCTAAGCTAAGTCTGTCCACATTCATTTATCAGGGAAGTTTGTTTAACTGCTTTTAGACAATTTAGTAGCATTAAGGTCTTTAATTTCTAAACTTAAAATATTTCTGATTTTTATCGCATTTTCATTGAAGAAACATAAACCGGACAGGCCAAAAGTTCTTTGTCCTAATTACCCCAAGATTTATCACTCACAGTGATGTATGTGCTAGCTTCTTTATCGCTTGTGATGATTTTCTTCCTGATTAATGGTGACACGGAAATCAGATTTTCTCTTGTTAGATAAGCGGGTTATTGCTAAAATGTAGTTTGACATCAGAAATTGCTTTTAGCAAGGATTATTAGCTTAGGTACGTGATGGACAAAAATCTGCAAGTTTACTTTATCCAGCGTTTTCCTTTCAGAGCTAAAGTATGAAAAAAAAATACAGGATCCAACTAATTTTTACAAAACGAGTTCATGTGTGCATCAAATGACTTCCATTTACTCCAATTTAAAGATAATAGTGCCTCGGAGTGAGGAAATAAACACTTTAAATACTTTCACCCCAAGTTTGTTTTGAACGAAGCTAAGAAAATGTTTCATACAGATAAATTTTCGCAATATTCGCAGTTTTAATGTCAATCAATGGTTAACTCTCTAAATATGGCCAAATTGAAACCAGCTTTAAAAAAAAACCGCCAAATTAGTCAAAAGTTTGGCGATATATTGCCAAGTGTTTGCCAAATTATAGCATCGCTTGAGTTTACATTGAAATTAACAATGTTTTTACCCCAAAAAGATGGAAAAGACCCCCTTTGGAACATCCGAATGCAACCAAAAGAGAAGGTGCACAAATAGACCCCACTTGGAGTCTATGTACCAAATTTTAACTTTCTAGGACATACCGTTCTTGAGTTATGCGAGATACACATGCACATACACATACATACGTACATACGGACGTCCGGGAAAACTCGTTGTAATTAACTCGGGGATCGTCAAAATGGATTCATCTGGTGTCTATGCGTTTTTAGGCATGTATCCACGTGTGGTCGGGTTGAAAAAAAAAATAATATTCATTCGGGGGCGAGCAAAATGGAAATTAAGGCCAATTTTTGAGTGAAAATTTTTTTGCGAATACAATACTTCCTTTTTTGTAAAAGGAAGTAAAGACAGGACAGCCGAGTCGGAGAGAAAATAATCGACTCCAATTCCGGGAATTTTAGAGCCTTCGACTCCTCTACCACAAAATCAGTCCATCTCTGACTCCGCAGCACTGACAGCCAGGATTGTGGAGTCGAACTGATTTTGAGGAAAAGGAGTCGGAGTCGGAAATTAAAGGCTATAAATTCCAAGCGTTCGAGTCATCATTTTCTCCGCAACTCTGCCAGGGCTACCGAGTAAGAGTCAGAGTCGGGGTGTCGGAGTGATTTTGGAGTAAAGGGAGTCGTAGGCTCTAAAACTCAAGGTGTCGGAGGCGAAGTCAGTCATTTCCCCTCTGAATCCTCAGCCCTGTGATAGAGTTGCGGACTCTTAGGGAAAATGACCGACTTCGACTCCTACTATTGGAATTTTAAAGATTTCGACTCCTGACTCCGACTGCTTTACCTCAAAATCAGTCCGATTCCGCAGACCTGACCGAAAACAGTTGAAACAGAATTGGAATGATCTTCGTAGGGGTCATCTACAAATGATGTTACTTTTTGAGGGGGGTCGTGAAATTGTGGGTTTCTGTCTAGGAAGAGAGGAGGGAGTAAGGTTAAGTGTGATACTTTGTGACAAAATAGGAGTAGGGGTCAAACATGTTGACAAAAAATGTGACATCATTTAAGGACAGCCCCTAGAAAATTTCAAATTCCAAAGCAGTGTATAGTGTCCCTGAAAGTGTGCAGTTTTCTTAGAAAAAAAAAACTCCTTTTGATATTCGAACATTACTTATACACTTTTATGAATTTATCAGGAATAGTGTACGACTAGCTGACCCGTGCGACGTAGTCGTACAATGTTCCTAGTATTTTTTTAAAGCGTAAAAATAAGTGTAAAAGCAGTTTTTTAATAGCAAAAATGATGTAGAGAAGTAAAGGGATAAAAGTGGCATAATTGAAAATATGGAGATAACCAGCACAAATGGAAGGTGAACGTCTCCTTTGATTTGGGGCAAGAGATGGTACTAGTAGCCCTTGTAGGTGCTTCCATATAGCAAGTTTAAAAAAATCTTTTCAATGATAGCCGACCTAGGACCAGAACTTTAAACGCGTATTACAGTAGGCCCTCGTTTAACGCGGGGGTTACGTTCCATGGAAATGCCGCGAAAATCGAAACCGCGTAAATTGAGATCTAATAGTAGTGTTAAAATAGAGGTTGGGTTCCGTAGATTAAAAAAATAGTTCATTCTAGTAATGACTAATTGTATAATAAGTTTAATGTGTACTTATATGGATTTTTATGCATAATATGCATGAAGAAAACATAAACTAATTTCGTGTTCTGTTTATAAAGAGAAGCTGGCTATGATAGTCTTTTGGCAGTTATTAAGAATTTTTCTCTGTAATTCTTTGCAGAGCATTAATAGTACAGTAAAAATAGGGGTTGGACCCAAACATCCAAAAAAAAAAAAAAAGTTTAAACCTGTTGCAAATTGTTTATTACCCTCCCAATAAGAATAGGTAAAAAGTCCCACCCCATTGTGCGTCGGGTTTCGGAATGGGGGGCATCTAAAAATTGCTGTTTTGAGCATTGTTTCGGAATTTTTAGAGTAAATTTCAAGAGGGAATATTATGTCATACTAAATTTAAAAGCATGAAAATAAAGGTGTTTACCCCCAAGAGGGATGACACAACCCACCAATGCCCCTATTCCCGTAAAATGAAGCAGTACCCCCCCCCCCCCCCACCCCATACATTTCAAGTGGAAATATTATTTTATAAAAAAATTAAAGTTAGTAATCAAGTGTATCCATCCTCCAAGTACGATGGTGCCCCTTCTCCCAAAACTACAGCACCCCCTCCTCGAAATAAAATAATACGCCAATCATCCCCTCCTTTTCATTTCAAGTAGAAGTATTATTTCATGTAAATTTAAAACGAATTATATCAGGGCTGTCCGGCCCACAAGAATAGTAGCTCACCTCTCAAAACGAGGTAATATACTTAAAGATTACCCCCCCCCCCCTCCCCGTCTGATGGCACATTTGATTTAATGGTCAGAAAAATTATGCTGAACTGTTTTTTCCCCTTTTACTACATTGCTTTTTTGCAGTACTTAAAAGCAAAATTTTTAGTTTGCGTTATAACATGCATGCCTCAAATACGTCATCAGATTGAGATAAAATTCCATCAGAACTGGAGTTTTCAAATTATTTCTCCTTAGCTTGTAACAAAAAGTCCTCGTTATCAAGATCTTTTTTGGAATCTAGATCCTCGGCAAAATCGTTACTGTTGCAGCTATGTCTAACACAGTTTGCGCATATAATTGAGCACTTCAGTCCACTTTCAGACTTATCAAACATTCATTTTTCCAATGAACCCCCTCAGAGCAAGCACAAGATATAAGGCGAAAAAAGTCTTCTAGAGCGGAAAAGGCTTGGCTGTTGTAATAGGACGCAGATATTTCTGTGGAGCTTTCTCCTTCTTTGTACCCATCAAAAATGACACTAGCTTTCCCATACTTACAAGTGACATATACACTGCATTGCTGGCATATTTCCTTGAACCTTGCAGATCATTACCAAAAAAAAAAAAAAAAAAACATGTGTGTGTGTGTGTTGTGTGATCGCAAAGGTATCTTCCATCTATAACATATATATGACACCAGTTGCTTGTTTTGTGATGGTGGCGTGGATGGTTCTTTTGCTTCAGGGGGGGGGGGATGATAACATTTTAACCATACAGGTTTTGTTTCCTTCTGAAACCAGATTCATCGAATACTGATGGAGGATCAGTGCACAACTCGAACTAGAAGTTTTTAGCAATGTGTTGTTCCATCTTTTTTACTACTCATACCATTCGATGTAAAAGATGGTTTAGGCTTACACATCTCTACAGATAGTAACTACTGTCGTAACAGAAGCTAGAGACATAATTGCATACCTCCTTTACAAAGAAATGCCACTAAATTTTTTTGCCTTCCATATCCTTTTATGTTACTACCTCAACGTTAAAGGTCTTATCACATTTCACCTTATTATCATCGACCGACCAGTATCCGGCGAGCAACACCACTACCAACTTAAGTCAATACCCGTAGAAAGGAAAGAGCAGTATTTAGCATTCTACTGTTGCATTGCTCTCATCAAGACTTCCTCTATTGTTGAATCACTACAGGTTCTGGCCCACCTAAATTTGTCACTGCGTTGGATCGTTCGGTAGCTGATGTGACACCTTTATCAATTTTTTTTATTGCATAATGTACTCGAAAGTTTCAGATAGTGTTGCAAGTATATGTTAGCATATTTAGCATAATTCACATAACCGGCTGCGTAAAAGAGAGGCGGCTAGGTGTTTGCAAACGAGAACCCCCACCGACATGGAGGGTTCAGAATTGCCCGTCGCACTGTTGGCAATTTCGGTTTATCCCCTTACGGTAATGGCAAAAGATTATAGAAAAGTTGAAATAAAAGAAGTAAAGAAGTTGAAGTAATTAAGAAGAAGGAGGTAAACTTCAGTCAATTTGGACTTTTTTTTTATGCTGCACAGAGATTTTGTTTTAGATATAAACCCAGCGCTCTAAACAGTTCAATAACTCTAGTCACAACTGACTGGTTACTGACAGTCAGTTGTCTACTGCTCGCTTAGATCTTTTAGAGTTGTCCTTCTGACATTACTATATCATTGTGTAGCATTTTGTACTTCGGAAAAGTTTAAAATCAGTGAAATAGTTTCATGAACTTCACTGCAATCGTTGATTTTTAGAATGCAAATTCAGCCCCCCCCCCCCCCCGCACCAAAACGATGGTGCACCCCTCAAGTGTGACGGAATACCCAATCAGAATAAAAGCCCTAAAAAAAGGAAGGAATACCCCTTGAAAAAACCGCCTTAAAAATTCCAATGACACAATCTGCGCCATGGACCCCCCCCCCCCCCGCCGGTGCACCCCTGTTGATTAGCATTTTTTTTGTTGAGAGTTTATTATTTTTACTATTATAGAGTGTGGTTTCTGCGACTTTTGAGTATTTTTTAAGTAATTAGAAATTATTTTTATTTAATAAGAGGATTATTTCACCCCCCCCCCCCCTTTCCCCCAAAACCCGACGCGCAAAGTGCTGGGACTTTTTACCCCTTCTTGCTGGAAGGGTAAGATGTAATTTGCAACAGGTTTCAACTTTTTTTTTTTTTTTTTTGGATGTTTGAGTTTGGCCATTTTTTGGCCTAATTTTACTATATTATAACGCATCCGTGATCACTTGCGTCACTTCCATGACAGAGTCTTCCTTCACTAACAAATCAGAAAGATTGTCTAGGAAGGGCTCAAAATTTTCAATGTGAACGTTTTTTGGTTGTGTGTCACCGAAGTCGGTATTCTCGGTTGGTTTAGGCCTCCTTTGTCACTCCTAAAAGCTCTTCTTCCAGCGAGTTCTGAACTGTGTGAGTTTAATAACTTTACTTCTGGAAAGCACTTTGGAACCAATCGCATAAAATGTCTCCAGGGGCCCCAAGTTCTGTTATTAGCAAGTCAAAATGCAGTTTATTACGTGTATAATCTGAAATCTTTAGAAGTTAGGATTTTGAAAAAGAATAAAATGTTATCTATTTGAATCGCCGCCTCCGCGTAAAACCGAAACTCATCCGCGTAAAATAAAATAAAGGTGTCAAATCTTAAACCGCGTATAATCGAAACCGCGTAAAACGAGGGTCTACTGTACTCAAAACTTGAAAATGTTCACTTTCATCCCTTTGCTTCTTAATACCTCAAATATGATTCGTTTGTTTATTTTTCGCTGAAAGCGGTAAGAGAATCTTCCTGGTCTTGATGAAGAATTAAACAAGTTATGGCGTACCCACGAAAAAAAAAAAAACACTTCTGAGAAATAATATATAATACTGTGATTTACCATGTTAAAATAAAGTTTTATTTTTCTGGTTTCAATGCATTGACACAACAAACTGGTTTCGAATCTTGCCTCTAATAAGTAACGATTATGTATATTCAATGAAGTTTGGATAAAGAATTCTACGCAAAAAAAAAATAAGTCATGAAAGCGATATTTTTCGGCGCATGAGAATTCTGGTAAACGACCTAAGCATTATCAGCTCGATGCGGTACCCAATTGACCCAATGGGTCGGCGGCGGCGCTTTGAGATATGCATTGAAGTAATGCGCAATAAAAAAAAAACAGAATAAATGTTTTTTTTTGACAAAACAACCAAAATGTGAACTGTATAATTATTTTTCGTCGAAAGCGGGGAAATTAATCTTTGAAATGATGCCTCACTTATAAAGTTTAAGTATGATTTTTAATCTAAAAATATATTATTAGTCAGTATATTAATTTGAAAATACAGCAAATAATTAATTGAAAAATTTTAAATAACTTCAATGTAGTTAAGGCATCTGAAATTTCTGACTAATTTCCTCACTTAGATTTGCTTACATGCTAAGTGCGCGGGGTCTACAGCGACATTTGAAACTCCCCAGCAAATTGGTACAGATTAGTATAGACTTGGTACATTGGTACACCTATCAGTACAGACTTGATACACATTCACAGGCCGGAGGAGAGTGTTAGACACAGACAGACACGCACAGGGTTTAATAGTATAGACCAGGGGACTCCGCCACCTGATCGATTCCCTCGCCAACCCCCCCCCCCCCCCAGGTGTACACCAACTCACTGAATGTGGCTGGTTATAAACCTTGCTTTCGACGGTGTACTAAGATGGCTCCGCCCCTTGCCGTCTGTCATTTAATGATAGTTCGTTAAATTTGGCGAGGGTGCTGGTAATTTCTCGGCAAATCTGGCGACTGAACCGGATAAATGTCGCCAAATTTGATGCTACCATTATGACATATGTGAATTTTAATGGTATAGTTTACGACTCCTATCTCCGGCACGTTTAAATTTAGAGCTACGAGCTACGATGGAATGGCAGAACTTTCTTTTCCCTATGTTTTTATGAACCACTTTCCCCCACCCCATGGGGTAAAGTGGTCATAAAAACATAGGGAAAAGAAAATTCTATAAAACTACTAAACTCAATATTTTTCTTCCTAAAATTTAATGTACCGTGTTCTTTAATAATGCAATGTAAAATAGCAACAAAAAAAGTTGAAGTGTTTAAAGAATTTGTTGCATTTATTATCCACCTAAGTTGAAAACCTACGACAGGGGTGATTGTGACTCCATGCAAAAATACCTGAACTTTTTTCCAAGAAGAAAAAGTGTTTTTTAGGGCATACATATACACATTACGTGTATGCACACATTATTTATATACATAATTATTTGTTGGGGCTAAAACTCGAAGTTTTAATTAATTGTCCATGTGCATGGAGATAATTAAATTCTTTTAATTTTTCTCATTTCTAAAAATTTTTCAAAGAATGTTTTATCTTCCTCCATTATATCTGAATCCTTAACCATTTATTACATTCATTTTCTAAAAGTGCATGAATATTTCAGAATTAAATAAGTTTGGGGCAAAAGGGGCAGAATGTATTGTAACGGATTCGGTGCGACTTCCACTTTCTTGAAATGAAGACACAGTTCTTGATAAAAACACAGGAAATTTATTTACACTATGTACAGGAAAGATCTTCAACAACTGCTAAATTATTCATCAGCAATTAAGCAATTATCACACAACACCGTAAACTCAACGTTTACACACGCATTTACTTCCAAATGCGAAACAACACAGCGAAATGCCTCGCTATAAACAGAGCAAAAAATGCACTCAGTTCGAAAATCTCAATCGAAACTAACTGTTTATCCATCGCTAACGGCTTTTATACACCGAAAAGAATTTTCCACAACATTCTTACCTCTTCGCGAAATGCGTAGACCGTTATCGAACAAAAGGAAATAGAGGGGTCGTATACTTTAGCCATATGAAAAAGGGGTTGTATATTCATTACGTGAAACTATTTACAGGTTACGTTACTACAATAATTTCTATTTACAGAATTTGTAACATTGCCCCCTTCCCAAGGACTGCACGTCCCCGGGCAGTACAATCCCCAGAAAGGGTGCCAAACTTCTATCACAAGTTTACAAATATACACATTAATTAATAACTAACAGATACAGAAAACACAATAATAACAAGAAATATTACTAAACATTAAAAGCAAAAATTATCTACCACTTTTATGTTATCAACCATGGTTGTTTACGTAATACTCATGAACTATGGCCATAGTATGGGGCTAACCGATCATAATGTACAACCCTAGGTTTTGCATTAGGTGATTTTTGGATCCTCACTACGACGTCATTTAGTCGGTTAACGACTTTGTAGGGTCCATCCCAATGCGACTGCAATTTGGGTGAAAGACCTTTCCGTCGGATGGGATTCCATAACCAAACCTTGTCGCCTTCGTTGAATTCATGTCCAGTAGACCTTGTGTCGTATCGGGTCTTCATCTTCTCCGCCGCGATGTTGATTCGCTCTCGTGCGAAGTTATGAACGTCTTCCAACCGGGCCTGGAGATCCTGGATGTACTCCTCAGGCGATGCAGGCGCATCCGGAGGACGACCGAAGACGAGATCACAAGGTAGCCGAAGCTCTCGTCCGAAGAGCATCTGAGATGGGGCATATCCGGTAGTCTCGTGGACAGCACTGCGGTAGGCCAGCAGGAACAAAGGTAGCTTCTTGTCCCAATCCTGTTGATTTTTGGATACCATAAGTGAGAGATTATTCAGGATGGTGCGGTTAAATCTCTCCACCATGCCGTCCGATTGTGGGTGTAGTGGTGTTGTCCTAGTTTTCTCAATTCCGAGAATTTGACATAGGCCCTTAAACACAGCAGAGATGAAATTCCTCCCTTGATCGGAATGAATCTGCAAAGGTGTTCCATATCTCGAGATCCAGTGTTGGACTAGAGTCTCTGCGACGGTGGTAGCCTCTTGATCAGGAATGGGATATGCTTCCGGCCATTTGGTGAAGTAGTCGATGGAAACAAGAATGTATTTGTTCCCATCAGCAGTTCTTGGTAGAGGACCCAGGATGTCGATCCCAATTCGTTCGAAAGGAGCTCCAACGTTGTACAGATGTAGCTTCCCTCTGCTTCTTTTCTTCGGTCCTTTACGGGCAGCACAGGCGTCACAAGAATGGCACCACTTCTCCACGTCATCCTTCGCCTTGCTCCAGAAGAAGCGTTCCCGAACTTTATTGAGGGTTTTCAAGACACCAAAATGTCCTCCAGTCGCACTACTATGTATTTCTTTCAGAACATCTGAAATCCTTGATCGGGGAAGTAGTAACTGCCACCTAGATGTTTTGCCGTCGTCGGATTCCCATTTCCGGTGTAGCACGCCGTTCCGTAAATGGAGTGAGTTCCATAAAGCCCAGTATCTTTTTGTTGCAGGACTGAAGATAGAAACGTCCTGCCAGCTAGGGCGTCGACTGTTACTTTCCATGAACTCCAAAATTGGTTTTATGTCGGGGTCTTCAAGTTGATCTTTTCGAACTTGGTCATCACTCCATGGATCAGGTTCTGATGATGTTGGAGTCACTGTCACCTGATAGGCGGTAGGGCTAGTCGTTCCATACTGTTTCTCGATTCGGGAACAATAGTGGCAGTTCTCAGGACAGGGTCTCCTTGATAAAGCGTCAGCATTACCGTGAGATAACCCTTTTCGATGCTTGATCTCCATGTCATATTCCTGGAGCCGCTGTATCCATCTGGCTATCTGGCCTTCTGGATTCTTGAAGTTCAAAAGCCAAGTTAACGAGGCATGATCTGTCCGAAGCAGAAATTTTCGGCCGTAGAGGTAATGATGGAAGTGCTCTACAGCTTTCACTATGGCCAGTAACTCCTTTCTGGTGACGCAGTAATTTCGCTCCGACTTTGATAAGCATTTGCTCCAGTAAGCGATGACATGTTCATTTCCGTCAATTTCTTGGGATAAAACAGCTCCAATTCCCTCGTTGCTCGCATCAGTGTCCAGGATGAAGGATTTTTCAGGCTGAGGATAGGCGAGGATAGGCGTTGATGTTAAAGCCTCCTTCAGTCGTAGAAATGCATCTTCGCATTCTTTGGACCATTCAAACTTTTGCTTGCTCTCCGTCAGCTTATGCAAAGGTCGTGCAATGTTGGAAAAACCCTTCACAAACTTCCTGTAGTACGTGCAGAGCCCCAGGAAACTTCGCAACTGATGGATGTTTTCGGGACGACTCCAACTCCGGACCGCAGATACCTTCTCTGGATCGGTTTGCACACCCTCAGAAGAGATGATGTGACCAAGGTAGTTCACTTCCCGGCGGAACAAATTACATTTGGACGGGCTTAACTTCAGATTGGCTTCCTTAAGCTTTTGCAGCACCTTCCTAAGATTTGCCAGATGTTCTTCGAAGCTGCGTCCCACGATGATGATATCGTCTAAGTAGACCAGACAGGATTCGTAAGAAAGTCCTCTTAACACTGTCTCCATAAGACGCTCGAACGTAGCTGGTGCATTGCAGAGGCCGAAGGGCATCACTTTAAACTGCCATAAGCCTTGTCCAGTTGTAAACGCTGTCTTCTCTCGGTCATCAGGGTGTATCTCAACCTGCCAGTAGCCGCTCTTCAAGTCCAGGGTCGAAAACCACTTGTGTCCGGAAAGAGTGTCTAAGGTGTCGTCTATCCGTGGAAGAGGGTAACTGTCTTTCTTGGTGATTTCATTCAGTCGTCGGTAATCGACACAAAATCTGGTGGAGCCATCTTTCTTTCGGACCAAGACGATGGGAGAGGCCCAAGGACTGGATGAGGGTTCGATTACATCATTCTCCTTCATCTCTTTCAGAAGGGTTTCAACCTCTTCCTTCTTAGCGAATGGTAGTCGTCTTGGATGCTGTTTAATAGGGGGGTGTTCTCCAGTGTAAATCCTATGCTGCGTTAAATTCGTACGGCCAACATCCTCCGATGTAGATGAAAACAGATGCTTGAAGTCGGTCCACCAATTGTTCCGCAGCAGTTCTTTGATCCTTCGATAAGGGTGCACTCCCAATTAACTTCGATGTCAAGGACTCAGAAGACACAGTCTCGGGGAATTGATTCTTCTAATGATGCAGTTTACGGGAGTACAAGTTGCTAACACTTCGCCTTTCCGGATATTCCTTGGCCTTTCACTCACGTTGGCGACTCTCACAGGAATTACATCCTTAGAAAGGTCCACAAGCGTAGATGCTACCAGTACTCCTTTTAGGCTATTGCTTAGGTTAGGGTATTCAATGAGTCCAAATCGAAAACTAATGCTTTCTTCAAGGGAGCCAGGTATTAATGATTCTGACCTTGAGGGAATCGATAAATCTGTTTGGGCTATTATTTGATGAGCGGATTTTACATCACTTTCTGCAGGGAAAACGGCTATGTCTTCTCTCATCGAGTGCAGCTCATTAGTCTTGAAGTCGAGAGTGAAGTCATATTTCTTCAAAAAGTCCAATCCGAGAATGAAGGGGTCCGTGATATTAGCGACGAATGCCGTATGATGGTAGGTGGCATTCCCAAACACTATTTCCAAGTCCACTTTACCCTCAATCTCAATTTTGTCACCTGTCACAGTCTGGAGACTTACGCGTGGCGATGTCCACAACAGTTTCAATCCAAATTCACGAGCCACATCTGTCCCTAATGATTGTCACATTGGCTCCAGTGTCAACAATCAGTCTGCAGGGTTCCATTTACATGTGCGTAAATGAAAAGTCCATCACTGCCACTACTAGAAGAGGAAATCTGCAGAGCTTTAGTGGTGGTGATTTCCTTCCCTCGCGTAGCTTGGCGAGCCGGACAACTAATTCGCAGGTGTCCTTTACTACCGCATTTCCAGCACTTCTGCTCTTGTTTCTTTTGGGCTGTTATGCTGCTCAGATGTCTTGTCAAGTCACCGAGTTGTCTCTCAAGTTCAGCGAGGTGGGACGACCTGGAATCAGACTCATCAGCTTCCTGAGTCCGGATTAGATGGCGATCCACACGGGTTGCTTCTTGGGCGGCCTCGTATCTCATCGCATACATCAAAGCGGATTTCAAGTCGTTTACATTCGCCATCCGGAGGGCCTTCTGGATCTCAGGATTCCGAACTCCGTCGATGAAGTAGTTGAGTGCCAGGTTGTCCCGAACATCCGCAGGACAGTCGCAAAAAGCAAGATGAGACAATCTCTCGACGTCCGCCGCTAGCTCTTGCAGGGTTTCCCCGGTTTTCTGGAAACGGGATTTCAACTGGAGTCGGCTGAAATCTTTCTGGCACTTCTCACCGAAGCGAAGCTCCAACGCAGATGTGAGGGCGGCGAAATCCAGGCGCTGGCTGTCCGGAAGGGTCTGGAGAATGTCCGCTGCGTCACCTCTCAGGGATGCTGCAAGATGACAGGCCTTGGTAGCAGAGTCCCATCCGTTCGCTTCCGCCACTATCATGAATTGAGTTTTGTAAACCTGCCACGAAGTTTTCCCATCAAATGTGGCAAGTTTAATGGACGGTCGAGCAACCGATGTGGGAGCGCCAAACTGTACAGAGCTGCTTTCCGCGGTCGCCAATCTCCTTTCCATGTCTTTAATTATTTCTTCCTTAAATGAGGCAAATTTCTTGTCTTCTTCTTCCAACTT